>NC_143164.1:700000-927500 GCF_047325235.1 Durio zibethinus | reverse complement strand
AGTCGGCATCATTTATGGTTGAGACTAGGATGGTATCTGATCATCTTCGAGCCCCTAACTTTTATTCTTGATTAATGAAAACATCCTTGGCAAATGCTTTTGTAGTTATTCGTCTTTCATAAATCCAAAAATTTCACCTCTAACTATGAAATAAGAATGCCTCTGATTGTCCCTATTAATCATTACTTCGATCCTGGAGGCCAACACAATAGGACCAAAATCCTATGATGTTATCCCATGCTAAGGTATACAAGTGTAGCCCTGCTTTGAGCACTCTAATTTTTTCAAAGTAACAGCGCTGGTGGAACGACCCGGGTAATCAAGTCTAGGAGCGCATCATCAGCACGGGTCGAGACTTAAGCTCTGAACCTGCATGGCTCTGGGACCAAAGCATACACTCATTCGACATCCCAGATTAGCCTTCCTGCCATGGTTCATACCCTTGTGAGATATTATCCGCTCTGGCCCCCCTGGCCTCACGGTTTTATCCTACAAAAAGTGCCTCACAAAGTTGAGGTGGTGTGAACCCTTTTATACCCCGGTGACCCTTTTATTATGTTCGATGTGGGATTCAGGACTCTTTCTTAGGTTCATGATATTCTCTCTCACCTAACCTCGTGATGCCCTCATCACAGAGGTTGGCCACCCTGCTTACCTCCCTCGAGGTGCTTGGCTGGATTGAACGATTTAGGGCTGGCTTTGATACTACTTGTCACAAGCCTATGACATTCTCCCCCATCTGATTGCTTAACACCCTTATTATGTCCTCTACACTTGGCGTGGATTGAACGATTTAGAGCTAGCTCTGATACCACTTGTCACGGATCAAGACTTAAGCTCTGAACTCGCATGGCTCTGAGACCTGGACATCCACTCATCGACATCTCAGATCAATCTTATCACCATGTTCACACCCTTGTGAGGTATTGTCTGCGCTGGCCCTCTTGGCGTTACGATTTTGTCTTACAAAAGGTGCCTCACAAAGAAGAGGTGGTGTGAACCCTTTTATACCCCAATGACCCTCCTATTATGTTCGATGTGGGATTTAGGACTCTTTCTTAGGTTCATGATATTCTCTCTCACCTAACCTCATGATGCCCTCATCACAGAGGTTGGCCACCCTGCTTACCTCCCTCGAGGTGCTTGGCTGGATCGAACAGTTTAGGGCTAGCTCTGATACTACTTGTCACAAGCTTATGACATTTTCCCCCATCTGATTGCTTAACACCCTTATTATGTCCTCTGCATGGTACTACCTGATCTAGTCCTTAAACTTCTATAAGTCCTTTACTGGTTCCTAGCTCACCTCACTGTCTAGAATTCCCTTCTAGCGCACCAAGTACTTTTGTCTTGGTTGATAGTTTTTTCATCTCACCTCTCAATCAGCTATGATGCTATGGGCCTCTTTCTTATATGAGGCCCTTGCTCCCAATGGCATACGCTTTGACTTTGATCATCCTACATCTCCCTTATCCTCATAAAATAGCTTACGTGATCCTTGTATTTTTGTTGGCCTCTACAAGAAAATTTAGCTAAAAAAATGAAGTGTAAAAGATTTTGTGGCCATTTGAAAAAGGCATCCCTACTTTAAGCACTTGAATGGCTACTAGCTACAAACTTGTAAAAGCTCTTATGCTCTTTAAAGGGGTGCTAGTCATTAAGGTTTCTTGGAGGATAAGGGGCTACTATAAGGGCCAATGATGAACACCTATCATACATCATGTGCACACTGCCCCTCGTCCTTCCACTTCTAATCATCGAAACCCCTAATGCCACTGATTAGGTTCTTTATTGATGCTCCAATGATGGTACCCTAGGTAAAAAATACAACACTAGCACATGCTTGAGCCTAGCATGTCCACCATGGCCTAAAATCAAACTTTGATTGGCATGTCAACATACCTTAATCAGCAATAATAGAAGATGGCCCTTGGTGTGGGATGTTACCTTGAACACCATCGGTACATGCTGACCTTTGGTATAGGCACTTGCCTTGAACACCATCGATACATGTTGAGCCTTGGTGTGGGCAAATACCTCGACCACCATTAGCACTTACAGACCCTTGATATAGGATATACCTGTTTGAAAAAAGTGTTCCCATTTTAGACACTTTAATGTCTACTACTAGTATATCATAAACTCTCTCATGCTCTTTAGTGGGTGTTGTTCGGCCCTTCTCTTACCTCCACTAGGGGAATAGGTGTGCGTGGTGAGCCTGTCATTTTGCACATCCATGACAATGTACATGGAGCAAAATCCAGGTCGTGCATGCCTTCTAGCCATGTTATCTAGCAGTTGGTTTCTCTGGTGACCCATAAGCACCCATGGCCTTGATTAATTAGCATGCATATGGAGAAAAAGCTCGACTGTACTGAGCTCCAGCTCATGCACATGGCTGATGTTGCCTCAAACCATAAACCAAATCCCTATATCATAGGCCAAGACTCAAGCACCAAGCTTGTGTGACTCCAAGACATGGGAATGGACTCTTCCACATCCCAGATTAGCCTAAAACAAGAAATAGTGCATAAACACTCTAGACAATAGGGCTTGGCTACCTAATATACTGTAAAATGGAACCAAAAAAAAGGCTAACAAAAAAACAACAAAAAGGTTTTAGGTAAGAGTAAGGATGTTATTACTTAATGGTTCTAGTTTGTGTACAATAAGGGTGAGGGACTTCTATTTATAACCGTGTCCCCCTTACAATCCCTTGATTCTAGGAGCTAAGATACAATCCTTGATTCAATGGGATTCAATGCTACTACATAATCCTTGACTTGTTAAAATCTTGTTGGGCACCAAGCTTTATAGAAGCCTTTAAATTTAATCCTCTCAAGACTGTGTTCAGGCTTACTTGCATTTGTGCCCGATCGTGCACCCACACCTTGATCATTAACACTTGTCGCTAGGCCTAGCTCAATTTTGCTAAACCTGAACACCTTCTTGGAACTTTTAGAGTCTTGAACATTGCCCGCCCCATTGTTCTGGGCTAGTTCCTCATAGCTTGGACTTCTAATGCGCTTTAAAGCTTGGTTCACTTAGCTGTCAGACTTTGTCTTATTAGAACTTGAACTGTCACTTGACTTGGTGAAAAACCCTAGGCCTAGACCATCTTACAAGCCATAACATTCTCCCTCACTCATTCCAGCAATGCCCTTATTACTAGGGGATGATGCACCCACCTCACATGCCAATTCTGACTCCTACCCCGTGAACTAGTTTTCTAACATTTTGATCCCATACTTAAACATGTACTTTACTAGCTTTCATTGTTCCTAATCTTTTGTTCCTCAGCACTCTGCTATAATGGTCTTTTTTACATGCACTATCAATGTTTTTGGAATTTCCTCTAAGTTACCTGTGGCATACTTTTTTGTAAGGAATTTGGCTGTACTATAGCATTCATGCTATGGCACTCAATTATCACTGATTTCCCTTTATCGGCTTCTCTAGAGGTCCCAACCCCTCAGTAGTCTTGACTAGCACTTAGTCACTCTTTCTTAGGCTCATTCTAGTGCTATTTACCATTACCACTCTTGCCTTCGGATAGCCCCTTTGCCTACTTGATTATTGAAAGCTTCAGGCACTCCCTAACCTAATGTGGACTAGCACAAAAATAACAACTTAAGGGCCCCTTGCTCTTGCTGGTGGCTCTATTGGTCTTGAAAATTTTGGGCTTTCTTGTAGCCTTTTCCTCTCTCGAAGAACAAACATCGGTGTCTCCCCCACTCTAGCTTTTTCCCTTTAGCCTTGGAGACTTGGTGCACTCAACCAAAGTAATCAATTTTATAATAATTCTAGCCTGACTCGACTCATGTATGCCTCTTCATTGCAGCTTGGCCTTTACCCATGGCTTTACTCTATCAATGAAATGCTTAGACACCTCTACTTTAGGTCCTAAGCCCACACTAGCAACCATAGTAGCTCGTAATATAGCATGGTCAACCTTAAGCTTAGCTAGCTTCCCTTGCAAGGTTGTCACCATAGACTCAAATGCCTTATTATGCTGCATAAGTGTCTCCATTACCTTATTTGAGGATCCCTTAATGTCCCTGAACCAATTTGTTCTTCGAAAAATGGCTTCCTCACACTTCACTAATTGAGTGCTTGTTGGCACATATCTTGCTAATGTTTTCCCCCACTTATCTGTAGGTGGGTGCTCTTTGAGAACCTAACTTTGGCCCTTTGTTTGGCTTTCCCTAGCCATACCATAGCCCAAAACACACAAACTATTAGACTATAAATGATAAACCAATAGATTACCTCAACTCTTTGGTTCTGGTTCTTGCAAACTAGCACACCAGTCTATCAACATGGTACATTAGCATAGCATGCCTAGCACACCTACAACACATAAAAATAATTTGTCGAGCACCTATCCTACACTCTAGCATGCATACACCTACCACACTAGGAGTGTTTCACCAATACATGAGCATAATAGCCCTTCTAAAATGCCTGCAGCAAGCAGTAACTTGCCTACACCATATAGTCAAATGTCCACACACACAATAGGATGCCTACACAACTCACCATAATGCCTATACACCACACTAGGATACCCGTATGCAAGTCCCCCAATAAGCACTGGCACCAACTATAGCTCCCTACACTCTGAACTAAGGCTCTAGTCACCACATTTGGTTTGATCCAGGCTTTGATACACCTTAATATTTGGTTCTACTGCCTACTCTAAAAGCTCCCTCAAACTAGCCTCTAATACCACTTGTCACTGGCCAAGACCCAAGCTCTTGGCTTATGTGGCTCCAAGACATGGGAATGGACTCTTTCACATCCCAAATTAGCCTAACACAAGAAACCATGCATGAAAACTCTAAACTGCGAGGCTTGGTTGCCCAATACATTGCACAACAAAAAGGCACAGCAAGTTCTAAAAGAAAGGCTAACAAAAGAACAATAAAAAGGTTTAAGGTAAAAGAAAGATGTTATTACTTAATGGTTTTGGTGTGTGTACAATAAGGGTAAAAGACTCAATTTATATGAGTCCTCCTTACAATCAGTGCTTGAGATTCATTACTAAACTCTAAAGATTATAATGGTTTGAATCCATTAATTCTAAGAGCTAAGTTACAATCTTTGACTCTAAGGGATTTGGTGGTAGTGCTTAATCTTTGACTTGCTAAAATCATGCTAAGCATCAGGCCTTCTAGAAGCTCTTAAATCAAATCCTCCTAGGATTGTGTTCAGGCGTGCCACACTTAAGGCCAACCATGCATTGCACCTTGATCATCAATGTTTTCTAGGTCTGACTAGGTGGCCATGCATTGCTCACCAGTGCTGCCCCTATGCCTGGCTTAATCTTGTCAAATTTCAACACTATCTTTGAGCCTCTGGAGTTTTGATCACTATCCGCCCTACTATATTGGGCTTGTTCTCCATGACCTAGACTTTCAATGCACCTTAAGGCCTGGTTGCCTTAGCTGTTAGACTTTGTCCCACTAGAACTTGAATTGTCACTCAACTTGGAAAGAACCTCTAGGCCTAGACTAGCTTGTAGATCACGATACTTAAATTAGGCAATTGCTCTTCTAGATCGTGTAAGTAGAAGCTACAGTTGTAGGCTAGCTCTAGCTAAGTCTCTTAATTATTTGGCAATCTCATGGTCCCTTTTCATTTACCATGCCTGGCCAAGCCTATTCACATGCCTGGCCAAGCCCATTCATGTGTCATGGACTGAGTGCTTAAGCCTAGCACCCGTGTGGCCTTAGGCTAGAAACTATTATCCATGTGCCTAAGTCATCATTTTTTCACACTCTATGCTAAACACTTGTGCTGTACACTCCATTGGCTTTCTAAGAGCTTGGCAAAAAGCTTGGAAAGAGAGTTATAGCAATTGTAACTTCTATTTACTTGATGCTATATACAATTGCTCAATGCCCAAATCTATGACTTTGTTCTTCTTACTTATGGTTACAATGAATGTAAGGTATGGCCATTAAAGGCCTTTTAGACAATTCTAGGTTGGCTAAGGCCTTTCTAGAGATATGCTAATTTCAAGCTTCCTATCAAGCCCCTAGGTTTGAAAGAGTCCAGGCACTCCTGCTAAGTGCCCATGTCTAGCAGGTTCTAAAGCTTTCTCCATCTAGGTGCCCATAGCTAGGGTATTTTAGAAGCTTTTTCATTTGGGTGCTATTATGCCCATCACTATGCCTATGTTGCAAACTTTGAACTTAAGCCTAAATCCATGTAGCCTTAGGGCTTGGAATTAACTCGGTATGCCTAAATTTAGCCTTAACAACTAGCATGCAGGCAAAAAAGAGTAAGAAATGGTGGAATATGCAAGTTAGAGAATACAACAAAATGCTATAATATGCTCTGTGTATTACTAAAATAGAATGTGAAGATGTGTGTACAATTGAGGGTAGGGTGACCTTCTATTTATAATTGAGGCCCCCAACTCTACTTGTAGCTATCTCCTAAAATAACAGGATTTACAAGAATCCTAAAAATCAAGGATTACACAGATTACATAGATTACATGAGGCTCATCCTAATTTTCAAGGTCAACTAGATCTTCCTACTAAATACTACTGATCTTAGATGCTTTTGAAAGATTTTTTATTAGCATAATTCTCTTAGGTCCACTTGGGTGAGGTGTGGGCATGTTGTGAGCCTGGTCCTAACTGTGCAGGTAGGCCTACATGTTGTGCTGGCAGTCTAGACATTTCTCCCATGTTTATTGCACCAACTTCCATAACTATCCTTAGTGCTCGAGCCTTGGTCCCTAGTGCTTGGGCCTATGTGCTTGGTGTACCCACTTAGGGTGTAACATTCTCCTTCACTTGATTATATAATGCCCTCGTCACATCCACTTTATGGAATTGCCTGATCTGGTCTTAGAATTGCCATAAGTCCTTTATTGGCTCCCAACTCACCTTACTATCTAGAAGTCCCTTCTAGCACACCATGCACTCTTATCTTGGTTGGTAGTTTTTTTGTCTCACCTATCGATCAGTAATGATGCTATGGACCTCCATCTCATATGAAGCCTTGGCTCTTAATGGTGCATGCTTTAACTCTACTCGTCTTGGATCTCTCTCTTCTTCATGGAATGGCTTGAGCATGATAACATGGAATACCAGATGTACCCTCAGCTTGGGTGGCATATCCAATTTGTAGACAACCTTGCCTACCCTCTTAAAACTCTGAAAGGTCCCTCATACCATCGGACTAAGCCTTTGTGTAGCCTTTTGTGGTGCATTATGGGGTGTAGCTATGCCAAAATCAAGTCTCTTACTTAGAATTGCATGTCCTACCTATTTTGGTCTGCCCACTTCTTTAACCTCTTTGTGGTTTTGTGTAGACAGACTTTGGCCAAGTTGGCTTACTCCTACCAAACCTTGGCAAACTTGTATATTGCTAGATTAGGCCCTGTATAACCTGCAGCAATTTAACCATATGTTAGCAATTGCTAACTTGTCACAATTTCAAATAAACTCTGGTTCATTGCTTCACTCTTCTGCAAGTTGTATGAAAATTAGGTGACATCTAATATAGCTTTGGCCAATCTTTTTACATGGCACTCACATATTGCATGAGGTAGACCTCTAACAGTCCATTCACTTGCTTAATTTGCCCGTCAGTTTATAGATGCATGCTGGTGGAAAAGTTTAAGTCTGACCCTAAGAACTTGAATAACTTAGTCTAGAACTACGTTGTAAAATGCTAGTCTCAATCACTGGCAATGGTCCTCGGTACTCCCCAATACTTCACCACATTTTTTAGGAATAAACGGGTTGCCTCCTTAATTGAGCACTCCTTGGTTTCTAGAATGAAAGTCTCATACTTGAAAAACCTATCCACCACTGTTATGATGCTTCGAAACCCTTTTGCTTTTTGTAGACTGACTATGAAGTCTACAGTGATGCTCTTTCATGGTCACTTTGGTATTGACAATGGCTCTAAGAGATCACCTAGTTTTTTAAGCTCCACTTTATCCTATTGGCACATAAGACAAGTCTTCACATAAGCCTCCACATCATCTTTCATGTGTGGCTGGTTGTATTAGCCCTCTAGCAAGGCTAAGGTATGGCTTATTCCTAGGTGACTAGCCCACCTTGAATCATGGCACTCTTGCAAAACTTTCATGCAAAGCTTCCCATGCTGTGACACAAACAACCTACTACCTTTGGTGTACAACAAATCATCTTACAACCAAAACTACCTAGTCTTACCTTGCAATGGATAATTAATGAGAGCCTTAGCTATAAGATCATGCACAAGCCCCTTTTTGATACATAACACCAAAGACCCCTCTAGTTGGTGAATGCAACAAGGTTCGCTTTCTTGCTTAGGGCATCAACCACTGTATTCGCCTACCCTGGCTTGTACTTTAACTTAAGGGATAGCTTCTTTTGCATTTAGAAGTAGCTAGTTGCTATGTTGTCTATTCTGACCATGAACCTTGACCTTAATATGTAATGGCACTAAGTGTGCAAGTAATGCACCACTATTGTCATCTCTTTCTCTTAGACCATGTACTTGTGCTCAGTCTCATTGAGCATCCGACTTTCAAACATAACTGGATGGTTCTCCTACATCAACACTCCTCCTATCATAAAGTTTGATGTGTTCGTATGCACCTCATATGGCTTGGCATGGTCTAGCAAAGCCAACACTGGCTTCTTAGTCACTACCCATTTCAACCTATCAAAGGTATCCTGGCACTTGATGCTCTACTCCCACGCTTTTTTTTTTTTTAAACAAATCTATCAATGATGTGGCTATGGTTGATTGGCCTTTAATGAAGCATTGATAATAGTTAACCAACCCAAGGAATGACCTCAACTTAGTAACCCTAACTGGAGGCTCCCACCTTAAAATGGCACAGACATTGCCTGTATCCATGTGTATCTTGCCACCTTCCACTATGTGGCCTAGAAATGGTACCTCTCACTAGGTGAATGAGCACTACTTCTTCTTCACATATAGTTGATGCACTCATAACACCTTGAACACCTATCTTAAGTGGTCTACATGCTTTCCCAATATCTAGCAATAGATCACAATATCATTAAGATAAACCATAACAAAATGATTAAGAAACAATTGAAGTTCCTTGTTCATAAGACCAAGAACTCATATGAACTATACGAAGTGACACACGCTATCTTAGGCTTATCTGCCTCTAGATCTTAACCTAGTAGTAACCTGACCTCAAATCCAGCTTGGTAAATCACCTTGTGCTTCCAAGTTGGTTGAACAAGTCCGTAATGAGTGGGATAAGATACTTGTTCTTGATAGTTAGCTTGTGCAGTGCCTTATAATCCTTACACAACTATAAGGACCCATTATGGTTGTGTTGGAACAACATTGGGGCACCATACGGGCTTTTCAAAGACCTGATATAGCCTGTATCAATCAACTCTCTAAGCTGCTTTCTTAGTTCCTCTAACTTTAGGGACGACATCCTATAAAAGGCTTTGGCTGGTGGCTTGGCCTTGGGCACTAGCTTGATCTTATGGTCCACCCCTCTATTTAGTGGCAGCCTACTTAGTAGCTATGCAAGTATCACATCGCTAAAGGTCTCCAACACCTTTAGCACTTCCAACAGGGTATTGGTCTCCTTTCCCCTTAATTTTTTATACTTTAGAGTAGCCAAAAAGGTGTCTTCATTCTTGCTCACTGCCTTGGCAAATTAAATGGTTGACAGCACCTTGGACCTAACCTGGACCCTTACTTCAATGGTACAAAGCATTGGCACCATGCATCCAAAATGCATATACAATTAGCAAATGACATAATGAGGGCATTAATTTGAACAGGGAAATCTAACCCAATCATAAACTCATAATCATCCAAGAGTATTACCTTAATGGTTTTCTTGCCTTTCCAATCTCCAAGCTGTATCTCCACTCCCCGCACTACTTCAAAGGCTGAAACCTCCTTGAAGTTCACTATCTTGATGGTACTAGTCCACTTTTACACCTTTAGATTGAGTTTCTGGGCTTTATCACCTAAAATAAACAAATGTGAGGCACTTGTGTCCACTAGTGTGCTCACTTTCTTGCCTACAACCATCAGATCCACAAACATCAAGCCTTTTGGCTTGCGATTCCCCTTAATATGGACAACATTAAGCAATAGTGACCCAAGCTATGCTATCCCAACCTCTAGCTCCTCATCTAATTCCTTATCTATGGTAGCTAGCTTGCTCTTCTATGGGCAGTTTGATGCTATATGGCTTCTTCCATATATGTAGCATGAGATCAGCTCTCGGTCACCCATAGCCTTCCATTTCCTTTTTAGTGGTTTACCTTGGATGCCCTTATCCGAATGTTCCTGGTTTCCATCCTTGGACTACTGGTCACGATCCTTTCCCCTGGACTATTTCTACCAATACCTCTTGTTGGTCTTGGTAGACTTTGACTTGCTCTACAGCTTGAAATCCACCTAGGACTTAATGATGGTCATGGCCTTAGCTAGCTTATGAACTCCCTTCCTTTATAAGTCATGCTTCACTCATGGCTTGAGCCTATCTGTGAAGGCAAACAAACCTTTAGTCTCATTCAAATTTGAAATCTAAAACATCAATTCAAAGAAATTCTGGACAAACTTATGTCCCCTTACTGAGTAAGTCAGCTTAACTTCACTCACGTCACATAATTGGGGTACTCAAGTAGAACTGCTTTCTGAACTGTTTTTGGAACACATCCTAGGTTCTAATCATGGTGCCCTGATGCCTCACATCATCACACCTGTGCCTCTACCATGATAAGGTGACATTAATAAGATACATAAAAGTAGTGCTTACCTTATAGGTATCGTCCTGTATGCCTGTGGTTCGAAAGTACTACTTTATCCCCCATAAAAAGTTATCCACTTCCTTTATAGCTCTAGTCCCCTTAAACTCTTTGGGCTTAGGGATCTCCATATGAGACTTAGACATTCCAGTGAACATGCTATTCCCAATGGCAGTCTTATAAGCAATGAGTTGCTTTTCAAACCCCTTGTTCATAGTCTCTATCATGGCCTCCAAGGTTTCATTCCTTTAGGTGAACATGTCAATTGTCTCATTTAGGGTAGCCTATATCTTGCCTTTGAGCTCCTCCTCCTTGAAGTCCATATCCTTAAAGCGAGCCTCTATCACTTTAAGCTTGTCCCTTACATCAACTACTGTCACCTTCACCTTGGTTAGCCTCCCATCCATGGTAGACTAAATGTCTCTTAAAGTAACCTTCTTCCCCCTTCCACGACCTTGCTCCTAGGCTTCTGGTTGTTGGTTAGAAACATTGCTTTGGGATGCCATCTCTTTGACAATGATTTAGTAACCTACATACAAAACATGCAAACAAAACCTACCTGATACCAACTATCATGGGCTCTAGACTTAAGCCTGAATTTGTGTGATTTTATGGCTTGGAATTAACTTTGTATGCATAAGTTCAACCTTTGCAACTAGCATGTAGGTAAACAAGAACAAGAAAGGGTGGAATAAGCAAGGTAGTGAACATAATAGAATGCTAGAATATGCTCTATGTATTACTGAAACAGAATGTAAAGATATGTGTACGACTAAATGTGGGGTGACCTTCTATTTATAGTTAAGGTCCCCAGCTCTACTTCTGGCTATCTCCTAAAATAATGGGATTTACAAGTAAAA
This sequence comes from Durio zibethinus, assembly GCF_047325235.1. Classification (NCBI taxonomy): domain Eukaryota; kingdom Viridiplantae; phylum Streptophyta; class Magnoliopsida; order Malvales; family Malvaceae; genus Durio; species Durio zibethinus. The sequence continues at coordinate 915,871 of NC_143164.1, read as the reverse complement.
ATTAGAGATTACAAAGACTACACAGATTACATGAGTCTCATCTTGATTTTTGAGGTTAACTAGATCTTTTTATTGAATGTTGTCGATCTTGGATGCCTTTATAAGATTCTAGATTGGCCTAGCTCCTCTAGGTCCACTTGGGTGTAGTGCGGGCATGTTGTGGGCTTAGTTTTGGCTATGCGGGCAAGCCTGCATGCTATGCAGGTGGTTTGGACACTTCTCCTATGCTTATTGCACCAACCCCTACAACTATCCCTGGTGCTCAAGTCTTGGTCCTTAGTGCTTGGGCCTGTGCACGTGGCGCACCCACCCAGAGCGTGACACCTGCACTTGACCCTTCTAGAACCTATGGTGCTTGCACACCTGGCTTGCCTCTAGGCACCTCTATACCCTTTTGTGCCTGTCCATCTAACCTATCTCTAGGTTGATCTAAAAGCTTCCATGCCAATGTGCTTGGCTTATGTTTGGCATTTTTAGGCCTTTTTATGTTTGACTACCCATGCCACATCCTAGGGCTTTCTAAAGCCTTCCAATGAGTAGTCCTCATCCCTGGCACTATGTAGCTAACTTTAAGTGTACTCCTACACTCTAGCCTTAGCCTTTGCCCCCATACTTGGGTAAAATATATGCCATTAGGACCTTGGTTTCAATCTTTCATAGTGCTTCACCTGCACTATCTTAAGCAAGTCTCGTCAGTTACCTTTTTGGTCTAAGACTCATGCGTAGTCCATGACATTCTCCCTAATCATTCTAGCAATGCCCGCACATGCACGTTGGATCGATGTCCCACTGTCATCCCATCATCCTCTTTAATCACCCTCATATGGTCATGGTACCCTTAGGGCACAATTGAGATCCTATGCTATATACCTAAATTGATGAAAACTACATGTCTTGCCATCCTTCATCTATCTTGTGCCCTTACGAGGTATGGGTTGAACCTCAATCATGCCCTATGTCCCAAGTGTGCCACCCGAACCTTTATGGCCATATTGGTGCACTAGTGTTCAATCATTCTCTTGGATGCAAAATGTTTTGTGGGCATAGGCTCTTAGCCCTTGTTCATCCAATGCCATGCATTTTACGTGCTTGATATGCATGATGCTTGTGCTTCATGTTGGCTCTCTCTATTGCTCAATTAGTGCATTGAGGCCCATGCAATGACAAGGTCTTAAAGGAATGCTACTTGGTTTGTCTTGCCAATAGTTATATGCTTGTCTCACAGATTATGCCATGTATGTGTAAGTAAGAACTAATTTAGACTATGAAATTGCCAATGGCTCATTAAATCGGCTATTATTTATTTGATGGTATCTACTACTTGAATAATTGTAGTAATTCTAAAGCTAATACGTGTAACAAACCTTGATTTCTGGAAGAGATGCTTTTGTTAGATAAAAGGTCGATATGGGCTTTGCCCGTTACTTTGATGATTCATGATAACTTGACGGATTGCATAACCTTTATGCTTATGATGCATCATTCAAATTTTTACCCTATCAACTTTCGATGGTAGGATAGTGGCCTATTATGGTGGTGACGAGTGACAAAGAATTAAGGTTCAATTTCGAAGAAGAAGCTAGAGAAATAGCTACTGCATCCAAGAAAAGTAGTAGGCATGCAAATTACCTAATCCTGACACAAGGAGGTAGTGATAATAAATAACAATACCAAGCTCTATAAGTTTGGTAATTGGAATGAGTACAATCTAAATCCCTTAACAAGAATCCTTTGGAAGGCAAGTTTGGTGCTAGTAGTTGAGGTAATTCTAGCTCCAATAGCATTTATTTAAGTTGTTGCAATTAAAAAGCTCATAGTTGGAACTAGGTTTGGGTTGTCCAATCTGCTCATTGTGAGCATCGATATACTAGTTCCTACTACCAGCAATGCACTCGTAGCTTTAACTGGCTGGGTCATTCCTCTGACACTATTACTTTGAAGAAATTATAGTGCTCAAAGTAGGCCCACACTTGTATACATTAGCATGGGATAACATCATAGGATTTCATCCTATTTTGTTGGCCTTTGGGATTGGAGTAATGATTAATAGGGACTATCATAATGATTTTTCATCTGTGGGGACTCAATCGCTAAACTTGATGAAAATTTTCGGATCCACCACCAATCTTTTTATAGGGTATGATTGGCCAGCAAAAATATCATCTTTTAGTAAAAAAATTTTAAAATTAATTAAAACTTACTAAAAGAAATTTAGGTATGCGAAATTAGGACTAGGTCTAGGAGTACGGTTACATGTGAGAAAGGTATTAGTACCCTCACATCGCCTGTTCGAAGAATGGTATCATTTAAACATACGTAATCCTATAATTTTGATAACGGGGTCTTTTTTATTTAAGTTTAATTTCCTAAAATTTATTTTAAAACAAGTTTTTTTTTTTCGAAATTAACATTATTATTATTATTTCATATTCAATAAATTCTCCAACGCTTTGGTGGAATTTATAGAAAATCACTACTTACAAAATATTTTGAGAAAATTGACCATTCACAAAATTCTCGAATCTTCATCATAAGATATTTTAATTATTTATTTAAAAAGGATTTTAAGAACATCCCGACTCTTTGGTGAGTTCCCAAAATTTTGAACAAAGTTTAAGATTATCCTGACTCTTCGGTCAAATCTAAATATTATGGTTATTTTAAAATTTTGTATTATTTATTCCCTAATTATTTTTTATAAGAAAAATTTAGATTATCCCAACTCACTGGTAAAATCTAAATATTAATCTCTTGTTTGTATTGAAGAAAATCGAACTCTTTCGATTTTCTATATTTTTAAATATTCAAAATATCAATTATTATTAATTTCATTTTTTATTATTATTTTACATTGTTTAAATCAATCTTTATTTTAGTAAAAATAATTTTGGATTATCCAAACTCTATGGTGAAATTTGAAAAATTACTTTTACTTGCAATAATTAAAGAAAACTAAACTCTTTTAGCTTTCCCTAAAAATTATATTTAAAAGATTCATTTAAATAATTTTATTTTTTTATTTATCAATTTTTATTTATTTTTTAGCAAAAATTATTTTTGAAATCCCAACACTTTGGCGAAATTTAAATAATATTTTTGCTTGTAATAAAATTTATTTCCTTTAAGTAGTTAGTATTATTAAATTTTTTATTTATATTTTTTTAGGTCTTTTATTTTATTTCAGTTTCATTTTTTATTCTATTTATTTATTTGTTTTTTAAAAAATTTTACCAGTAATAATATAAAATAACAATAATAATTAAAAAACATAAAAATTAACATAAAAAATCAACATAAAAATCAAAATGGAAAATAAAAAGAAAAGGAAAAACCTACGAAATAAGTCGGGATGGCACGCGGATCCTGCGTGCGTCGAGTTCTGTCCAGACGTCTAAAACGACATTATTTTGAATGGCCTATGAAAGGCCTTTTTCTACTTTTTTCTCCCTTCCCCTTTCTCTCTCTACCAAGAGCTCCTCTTTCTAGAAAACCCAACCCCTATGCCGACTATCATGGACCCCAGTTTCCTGTCGGTTTCCGCTGTGCACCGATGGCCGAAAACTTTAATAGTGCCAAAAATTTCAAAGATTCATAAATTTCAGTGGCTGAAAATTTAACGGTCATCGAAAAATTCAAACTTTTCCAATTTTCGATGACCTAAAAAATTTTTCAAAAATTCCCCCAATGATCCTTTTTGCTTTCTAAACACCTTTCGAAGCCCATATTTTTCAAAAAAAATCTACAACTTCTTGGATCGAGAATTTCATTCTCAAAATTTTTTTTGTGTGTTTGCTATCTTTTTTTTTATTGTATGTGTTCCCTCTTATTGTTCTTTTTTTTTTGTCAGTTCTTTGCAGAGATTAGCTTTATTTAAAGAGTTTTTGAGATTCAAGATCCTAGATCTTCTGGGATCCTTTTATGGAAATTTTGGGTGTCTATCCAATGACTTTTGGTCACCGGATTTCATGCTGCCATGTTAGGCAGTGTCAAGAAGAAATTTAGACCACTCTGGTAGCTTGATTTCGACTGCCAGAGTTGAAATCAAAGACTTTTTTTTTTACTATTTTGTTCCTTTTGTTTTAAAGATTAATAATAATAGTAATAATAATAATAATAATAATAAAGAACAAAATTATATAATAATAATAAAAAAAGAATAAAATTGGTGCCTACAGCTGCCCCTCTTTGCTTATTTCTGAGAATTAGGAATAAAGCAAAGACAAAAAGACACCAATTTTGTTTAGATAAATACATACAAAAATGAAACGTTCAACATAAAGTTTTTTTTTTTTGAAAGAAAATTTGAAAGGCTTTTCTAAACAGAGGCTATAAAACTTTAAATTCAAAAACCTCTTCTCACCAGAGGCAACAAACTTTAAATTAAAAAGCTCTATTACCAAAGGCAACAAACTTTAAATCCAAAAGCTCATTTAACCAAAGGCAGCGAACTTTAAATTCAAAAAGCTCCTTTAACCAAAGGCAACAAACTTTAAATGTTAAAAGGCTCCTCTCATCAGAGGCAACAAACTTTAAATTCAAAATGATGATTATGATGCAAATCCACTTATTTTGCAAATGAAAAGACCATTTTCTTTCTCTTTTTTTTTTTTGTTGTCATTTTCTTTTAATCCTCAAAATTTCTTAAAGTTTGTTTCTTTTCTTCTTCTCTTGAATCCTAAGCATTCCAACTGTTGATGAAGCTCAGATAAAAAAAGATTTCTCTTCATATCCCATATTTCATGTCAACCACTTTATGACCTATAGGACACTTTTCTCATTAACCTTTGTTCCCTACTATTTTGCTTATCATTTTAAATCTCCTTCAAAATAATGTGTGTGTCTTTTATGGTCATTGTTATTCTTTCATCACCTTTTGAATTTCAAACAATTATAACACATTGCACATTTCTCTTTTTAATGAGAGGGACAAAAGAAAGGATAAACAAAGTGGTATTTTATTTTGGTAAAATGGAGAAGTGTTTCATGCGTTATAAAAAAGGATAAAATAAGGACAACAATTAATCACATAACAAATATTCAGATCATCATGAACTAATTCATCATGGATTATTTTCTGAAGACTTTTAATTGGTGCCTTTGACTTTTTAAAAATGTAGCAAACTAAACTAGTCCAAAACCATTGAGATCTTTGGCACATATTGAGAATTGAGCCACTCCATTCACTATCCCCTTTTATTTTTATCTAAGCTGCCCTTTCATGTTTTCAACTCAGATATCTTTTAAATTCATTTTGCTTTTTTTATTTTTTTAAGCATAATACTTTTTTACTACATCAGCATTGACTGGATTTGACAAATCATCTTTATCCATTCTTGCCAAGATCAGTGCCCCATCAAAAAAAGCTTTTTTCACCATATATGGGCCTTCCTAATTAAGAGTCCATTTTCCTCAAGGATCCTATTGGTTAAGAAAGATCTTCTTCAATACTAATTTTCCCTCTTAAAATTGTCATGGGTGAACTTTCTTGTCATGAGCTCGCATCATTCTTCTTTGATACAGTTGGCCATGGTAAAGTGCAACTAATCTCTTTTCTTCAATGAGATTCAATTGTTCATATCAAACATAAACCCACTTAGATTCTTCTAACTCAACCTCCATGAGAATGCGCAAAAAAAGAATTTCAACTTCGATGGGTAACACTGCCTCCATCCCATATACCAATGAAAACGGTGTAGCTCCCATAGATGTGTGCATCAAAGTTTGATAAGCATGTAATGAAAATGGTAGCTTTTCATGCCAATCTTTATACACATCTATCATCGTTTCAATAATTCTCTTTATATGTTTTTATTTGCTGCTTCAACTGCCCCATTCATCTTTAGATGATAAGGTGCTGATTTATGGTGTTTGATTTTAAACTGAGTGCAAACCTCAATCATCTTTTTATTATTCAAATTAAGAGCATTATTCGAAATGACCCTTTCTGGAAGGCCATACGACACATGATCTCTTTCTTGATGAATTTGCAGACTAACATTCTTGTCACATTGGCATATGAAGCTACTTCTACCCACTTTGTGAAGTAATCAATTACCACTAAAATGAATCAATGTCCATTTGAGGCTTTTGGTGTAATGGGCCTAATCATATCCATTCCTCACATAGAGAAAGGCTAAGGTGTTGACATAACATGCAAGGACATTGGAGGAACTTAAATCTTGTCTGCATAAATTTGACATTTGTGGCATTTTCTAGCATGCTCAATGCAATCTTTTTCCATTGTCAACCAATAGTATTTTGCTCTTATTATTTGTTTAGTCATCATATGACCGTTTGCATCAGTTCCACAAACACCTCTACGAATTTCTTCTAATAACTTTTTCGGTTTAGTAGCATTCACACATCTTAATAGTGTTTGGTCTCTTATATAAAATTTCTCCATCCAAAAAGAAACTCATTGCCAACCTTCTCAACATTTTCTTATCATTCTCTTATATTTGCTCTGGGTACTATTGATATTTAACATATTGTAATATGTCAAAATACCATGGTTTTCCATCAACTCCTTCCTTAACATTTGAATAGTAAGCTGGTTTATCTCATAAGCTCAATTTGATAGGTTAGATTTCAACATTTTCATTTAATTTGAAATTGCTACCAATATAGCCAATGCATCAACCATCTGATTCTCTTCTCAAGGTAAATGATGAAACCAAATATTCTCAAATTTTTTGATCAATTCTGATACATACTTTTGGTATAAAGTCAATTTTGAGTCTCTGGTTTCTCATTTTCCTCTGAATTGGTATATGACTAAGGCAGAGTCTCCATAAACTTTTAAAGCATGGGCCTTTCTTTCAAAAGCAACTTGAAGACCTAGAAGACATGCTTCATATTTTGTAACATTATTAGTGCAATCAGAATTTAGTTTTGCAGTGATTGGGTAGTAATCCCCTTCTAGAGATATCAAAACTACTCAATACCATGCCTCAAAGCATTTGATGCACCATCAAAATAAATCTTCCATATATCTTCATTTTGCTCTTCTTTATCTATGTACAGTATAGACAATAAGTCTTCATTTGGAAAATCAAATGTCATAGGCACATAATCTTTAGGAGCATGTTTTGTAAGAAATTTAGTAATAGCACGTCTTTTGATTACCTTTTGGGACACATATACAATGTCATATTCATAAAGTAACACTTGCCATCTTGCTATTCTTCCCGACAATGAAGGTTTTTCAAAGATGTACTTGATTGGGTCTAATTTTGCAATGAGCCAAGTAGTATGATACAACATGTATTGTCTGAGTCGATGAGCTATTCAAGCTAATGCACAACACATCTTTTTCAATGTTGAATACTTTGACTCGTAATCAGTAAACCTTTTGCCCAGGTAATAATGGCTTGTTCTTTCCTTCCTGTTTCATCATGTTGCCCCAAAACACATCCCATTGATTTTTCATGCACCATTAAATATAGGATAAGAGGTCTTCTAGGGACAGATGGCATTAATACTAGTGGGTTTGATAAGTATTCTTTAACTTTTTCAAACGCCATTTGACAATCTTCATCCCATTCTCCTGACTCGTGTTTTCAAAGAATCTTAAATATGGGATCACATTTAGCTGTAAGTTGGGAAATGAAATAAGCAATATAATTCAATCTCCCAAAAAATCCCCTTACTTCTTTTGTGTGTGTGGAGGTGGTAGCTCTTGGATGGCACGTATCTTATCTGGATCCACCTTTATTTCTTTTTTACTAATAATAAATCCTAGCAATTTTTTTGAGGTTGCACCAAAAGTGCATTTAGTTGGATTGAGCTTGAGCTAAAACTTTCTTAATCTCTTAAATAACTTTTTGAGATTAGTCACATGATTTTCTTGTTCACGGGATTTGACAGTCATGTCATCCATATACACCTCTATTTCTTTGTGCATCATATCATGGAATAGAGTTACCATGGCTTTTTGATAAATTACCCCAGCTTTTTTAAATACTAAGGGCATGACTTTATAGTAAATATTCCCCATACTGTTACAAAAGTAACCTTTTCCTTATCTTTTTATGCCATCTTAATTTGATTATAGCCTAAAAATCCATCCATGAATGAAAATAAAGAATGCCTAGCGGTATTGTCCACTAGAGTGTCAATATGAGGCAATGGAAAATTATCTTTTGGACTTGCTCTATTCAAATCCAGATAATTAACACACATTCTTACTTTGCCATCTTTCTTGGGTACTGGGACCATATTCACCACCCATTCAGGATATTTGGCCACTTCTAAGAATCCTGTATCAAATTGCTTTTTCACTTCTTCCTTTATTTTCAACAACATTTCAAGTTTCATCTTTCACAGCTTCTATTTAATTGGTTTACACTCAGGCTTCAATAGTAGCTTATGCACTATAATTTTAGTATCCAGCCCTGGCATATCTTGATATGACCAAGCAAATATATCTACATATTCATGTAGTAACTTTATCAACTCTTGCTTTATTGGTGATGACATCGAAGTACCAATCTTAATTCCTTTTTAGTTTCTTCGTCCCCCAAATTAACAACTTTAGTGGCTTCTTAATGAGGCATGATTTGCTTCTCTTCTTATTCCACTAATTTCAATAATTATGGGGATATTGCATGGTCTTCCACATTCTCTTCATCATCAAGTTCACCAATATAAACAAAAATTTCAAAATCAATTCTTGGAAAATTGTCATGATGATTTTCATATTCATTATTCAGATACCTGAAAATAAGTGAAATGGACAAAATGTAGATGCAAGGAATTGAAATGAAAGAGGCAAAAAAAAAATGAACAAATATGCTACACTTATCATTTATTCAATTGAAAATGAGGAAACAAACACATATAAGACATTTATTTAGATTTGGTTCAACACATTACTTTGGAAGAAATTTAAAAACAACAGGTAGCTCCCCAACATGCCAATTTTTCAATTCTGTACCATGAGGTGTAAGATAAACCCATGGACAACCTAGATCTTTGCTTTCTTTTTCTTTACCCACCATTTGTATTGAAAATTCAACGAAGATATTTTTCAACAATGGTGTAAACTCTTTCCCTATGTTTCTTGCTACATTTGGATAGATATAGCCAGCTGAGATGAAAGTGTCATAAAGGGGGAGAAAAAAAAGGTCTTTAGTCTCTACTTTTTACCCTAAAAAATGAGCCAACTTTTTTTCTATTTTTTCCTCTATGAACTTCATTCTTTCTTTTTGAGTTGGCTTGTACCTCAGCCCAAACTGATCGTCCTTCTTAGGCATCATCCATGGTCATTGTATTCCCTACAAGTTAGCCCACACTTGTTGTCCTTTCCTTACCACTTCTTTAAATGCCATTTATACTTTAATTACTTTTTACAAGAAGAAATTTAGATTATCCTAAATCACCGGTGAAATTTAAATATTAATCTCTTGTTTGTATTAAAGAAAATCGAACTCTTTCAATTTTTTATATTTTTAAATATTCAAAATATTAATTATTATTATTTTCATTTTTTATTATTTTTTATTATTATTTTGCATTGTTTAAATCAATCTTTATTTTAGTGAAAATAATTTTGGATTATCCCAGCTCTATGGCGAAATTCAAAAAATTATTTTTACTTGCAATAATTAAAGAAAACTAAACTCTTTTAGCTTTCTCTAAAAATTACATTTAAACAATTTATTTTTTTATTTATCAATTTTTATTTATTTTTTAGCAAAAATTATTTTTTTAAATTATCCCTACACTTTGGTGAAATTTAAATAATATTGTTGCTTGTAATAAAATTTATTTCCTTTAAGTAGTTATTATTATTAAATTTTTATTTATATATTTTTTAAGTCTTTATTTTATTTCAATTTCATTTTTTATTCTATTTATTTATTTGTTTTTTAAAAAAATTATTACTAGTAATAATATAAAATAACAATAATAATAAAAAAACATAAAAATTAAAAATCAAAATCAAAATGGAAAGTAAAAAGAAAAAGAAAAACCTATGAAACGGGTCAGGTTGACGCGGGTCGAGTTCAGTCCAGATGTCCAAAATGATTTCATTTTGAAGGGCTTATAAAAGGCTTATTTCTGGTTTTTTTCTTTATTTTCTCCTTTCCCCTTTCTTTCTCTACCCAGAGCTTCTCTCTTTAGAAAACCTAGCCCCTATGCTGGCCGTCGTGGAGCCCAGTTTCTGATCGGTTGCTGCCATGCACCGATGGTCGAAAACTTCAATAGTGTCAAAAAATTTAAAGATTCCCAGATTCTGTGGTTGAAAAATTCAACGATCGTTGAAAAATTCAAACTTTTCCAGTTTCTGATGGCCCAAAAATTTTTTCAAAAATTCCCAAAAATTCCCCTAATGATCTTTTTTGCTTTCTAAACACCTTTCCAAGCCCAATATTTTCAAAAAAAATCTATAACTTCCTGGATTGAGAATTTCATTTTTGAAAATTTTTTTTTGTGTTTGTTATTTTTTTTATTGTGTTTGTTCCCTCTTATTTTCTTCTTTTTTTGTCCTTTCCTTGTAGAGATTAGCTCTATTTATAGAGCTTTTGAGATTCAAGATCCCAAATCTTTTGGGATACTTTTGTGGAAAATTTGGCTGTCATCCGATGACTTTTAGTCATCGAATTTCATGCTGCCATGTTAGGCAGTGTTAGGAAGAAATTTGGACCACTCTGGCAGCTTGATTTCGGCTACCAGAGTTGAAATCAAAGATTTTTTTCTTTTTAAATTTTTTTTTTACTTTTTTTCCTTTTGTTTTAAAGATTAATAATAACAATAATAATAATAACAATAAACAGAATTATATAATAATAAAAAAATAACAAAATTATATAATAATAAAAAAAAAGAATGAAATTGGTGCCTACAGGGACGATTAGAGGCATTCATATTTCATAGTCAGAGGTAAAATTAATGGATTTATGAACGACGAATAATTGCAAAAGCATTTGCTAATGATGTTTTCATTAATTAAGAATAAAAGCTGGGGGCTCAAAGACAATCAGATACTATCTTAGTCTCAACCATTAATGATGCCAACTAGGGATCAATGGATGTTATTTTTAGGACTCCGTCAACACCTTATGAGAAATCAAAGTCTTTGGGTTTCGGGTGAGTATGGTCTCAAGGTTAAAACTTAAAAGAATTGATAGAAGGGCACCACCAAGAGTGGAGCTTGCGACTTAATTTGACTTAACATGAGGAAACTTACTAAGTCCAAACATAGCAAGGATTCATATGGGTGACGGTGCATGGCTAATCTTAGTTGGTGGAGTGATTTGTTTGGTTAATTTCATTAATGAATGAGAGCTCAGACTGTGATGTCATAAGAATCCACTAAACCTTATCATTTAGAGGAAAAAAAAGTCATAAAAAGGTTTTCATAGGTGAACCTACGAAAGAATCATTGTTCAAACCCGTTTAACAAAAGACCTGCAAATGTTTTAACGAAACACCGAGAGGGCAAGGATGTCTCCGTACCCTGAGCCTCATGCCTCTTCTATCCTTAAACATGCATGATGGTCACTTCATTCTGGCTCTCGAGCAAGTGAAATAATTGGTATCATTACCTAGGGCTAAATAACAAACCCCTAACACAAATCCCACCAAGAAAATAGAATGAAAAAGAGTGTGTGTGCTGTCACCATCCTATTTGTAGTACATGCACGGGTGGCACCATGACTCCTTTTGTCATGAAAAATCAAAATGAGTCTCGATAATGGATATCTCAACTCTCACATCGATGAACAATGCAATGAAATATGATACTTGGTGTGAATTATAGAATTTTATGAACCATCAATTCTTTGAATGCAAGTTGCACCTTTAGCCATTATGCCAAAGGCATGGCTTCCTAGATACCATGCATCATCACCCTTTCTAACCTCTCTCCCATCGGGCTCCTAGTAATAGGGCAAAAGATGGCCTCTAGTGACCTCATCTATTGTGGTTGGCCTAAAAACAAGTCCCTGGCAATCAAAGCCTTGTGACCATCAATGCTAAAGCTCATAGTGTGAATCATCTCCGGTGACATGCACTCATCCAACTAAACCCATTGGACCCTCCATATCACTCAGTCGATGCTCACACTGTGACCTTAGGTCAGGTAGGATTACCTGTTGAGTTTAAGCATATGAATAAGCAAAGGAAAAGAAACTTACTAGGATTCTAGTAACAATGAGTGAACTAGAAAAAGCCCAGCTTGAGAATCGGGAACCCTTGAAGTCCAAATTGTAGTATGGTGAGGCATACTTAGTGATAGACTAGGCCTCAGTCCTATAGAAAGGGGTGTTAGAGAGAGTGAGAGTCCTATTGTGCTTGGATCCTATCGCACCATGAGACTCTATATATGAGTCAGGTTGTTTGGGATTGCAGCCCTAATTAGGTGGTAAATTTCATCCAAGGCTGAATATGAGTGAGAGAGCAATAGTGAAGAAGTATTACAAGGGAAAGATGAAAAAGACTTTGAAAAGAGAGTAAAAAAGTGCTTGAAATTATCAAAAGGGAAATGGATGGGGGACGATGATGCATCCCAGTTAGATGTGGAATGGTGAGAGCCAGTCCATTGATTGGCTTAGGGAGTGGACTAAAATGTGTTGTAGTGGCTGCCTAACTCTGGGCTTTCGATATGCCCATAGAGACATTGTCGCTATGGTCGTGGAACATATCACACATCGTCTCAACATGCCTCGACACTCATGCGCTCTTGGCATTAGCCTGCGAGCTCTTTATCTAGCTTGTCTTGAAACGTAGACCAAAGAGTGTGACATGTGTGCAAGTTAACATGCTAGATAACCTATAAGGTGCAAGGAAGCTAGTTGGTGGGATCCTTCACAGGTGCACCACCGACTGACCTTGATCTTTTGAGAAAGATTTGAGTATGAGCTTACCTGTTAAGGTGAACTATGCCTGAGTGGGGCTAAGCCCACAATGATACTAATGTGTATATCATTCATCTAACTTGGGTATAGGGGTGAAAAACTAATTGAACCATCTAGTAGCTAGTTTCTTATAAAGTTTCCATTAGGATAGATGGAGCCTTTAGCGAGTTTTATTAGGTAAAGCCATGGTTAGAGGCATTGGGGCACAATGCCCTTAACCTATTTTCAAACTTTTAATAAGTAGGATGATGCAACTACTTCATTGAGATGCTCCATGGAATCGAGACCTCTAAGAGGGCTATTTTTGGTAAGTAGAACTAGTGACACAGGATGAACTAAAAGTTGGGTTATAGTGCCTAATTGTGCGCTAACCTAGAACCCTCGAAGGTGTTGGTCGATTAAGATAGTAAGACGGTGATCATGGAAGTCAAAATCCTTTAAGAAGAGTGTAACAACCCACCTGTCAAATCAACTAGCTTAAAAAATAAATGGCGCTTAAGCACGTGACCTATACTAGATCATCGAGGCAAGGGCCAAGCCCCGATGAGTAGAAAGATATGATGGTTGCTACAAAACTTAGTGCACAAGCCTTTGCAAAGAGATTGTCGGTGCAGATCTTGGTGGCAATAGCAAATATTCAAATCAGAACTTTGAAGGCCAAAGAAGGGAAAGGTTCCATGTGAACAACACTTGTACATAGGTTAGTAGATCCTTAGAGATGGGTCCAACATGAGCTTTGAAAGGAAATTTAGTTAAAATTTCTAAATTGGGACACAATGGCTAACAGCAACATTAGGGATTCCAAAGATATCGATGGAGGCCTCAGGAAGAGTTATCTTTTCTATTTAATGACCTACCCACCCTAGAAATAACTCAATTAGAGGTAGGTTCCATTCGCCAAAAAAGCAACGCATATCACATTATGTCATGTTTGCCCTAGTAGCATTTGAAAATATGGAGGAATGAGTGCTATTCATGCCCAATTGTACTCATAATTGCATGGGTTTCCAAATTGAACAAGCTCTAGTTGATGGAACAATGTAGGTAAGGGAAGTCAACAAAATGGATCTCTAACCTTGGGAAAAGGATTGGCTCTGAGGGTTAGGCATGGGGGTCCTAGTCTTGAACCTTTTGGCTACCAATGTACTACTCGAGCTGCCCCCACGGTGACAGCAATTCGATACATGTAGGCTTAGGATGGACTAGGAATGGCTCCCTCAGGGGCCTTCCCCAAGTGATGAATAGTCAACTCAAAATTCGTATAGACTAGAGGAATCCGACTGTTTAATTAAAACAAAGCATTACGATGGTCCCTAGGGATGCTCACTCAATGTGATTTTTGCCCAGTGCTCTAAATGTCAAAGTGAAGAATTTCAACCGATCGTGGGAGTAATATGACTCTTTTGAGGTAGCCAAATGTCCCTACATCTAATTAGTGACACACATGAGTGGATTAACAAGATTCTTATTGTCCTTGTCGACTATCCAGCAAAACCACAACCAAGGGAATGGGCTCGGTAGAACCAACAGAAAAGAAGACCTAATTGAGCTTGACTCTAGTCTAACTTTGTGAAATGACTTGAGAGGTGTAGGGTAAGTGGGAGCCCTCTGATGAAATTGAAATACCATTTCTTTTAATGTTATTTTACTTATTTCATGAATCGAAGGTGGGGCACAACTCTTTTTTTTAGACATAAAGCCAGCCTTGATCAATCTATCCAGGTAGAAGACATTGTTAAGTGGAGAGTTTGCTGGGGCAGCACATCTATTAAAAGATAACACAAGTGTCCTATGATAATCTCTACGAGAACAAGAATTTTATGTGGAACAAAAAGGAAAAGGCTTATTTCATTATGATTTCTAGTATAAATATGAGCCATGAAAGCACGGCCTATCGATCTTTTAGACCTTTAAAATTTGAAGCTAGAGGCATTAGAAAAGTTACCATAAGGATAATTAGCTTGTGGTAATGAAGTATTCATTAGCGACATTACTTTTTGATCCTTCGATTTCAGCTCTTCCCATCATTGTAAAGCAAAATTCTCTAAGTGTTGGATTGTTCACCCACTAATATAAAATTTGAGCTAGGTTTAGACCATTATGAGATAGGTTAGTTTTACCCTACTAATAGCAATGTTGCAATAGTATTTCAACCTAGAATGAGAAGAACTATTGATTTGCATAATTGCTCATCATGCTTGGTTGAAAAGCTAGTGGCAAGAAGCTATCATGCACTGGATTATGATTGAATGCCTCTAAGTCAAAATCTAGGCTAGAAGTGATGCATGTGCCCATCATCCAATTGTTGACCTCTAGCATGGATGCATGGCCTCCAAAGGCATGTGTCATAGGTGCAGCCCCTGCTATGGACAAGCTACATAGGCTTCATTGGAGCTCAATTCCTATTAAGCGATGAGTAGAATCCTTCGTAGATGACATAAACATGCAATGGGGTATTATAAATGGTAAAGTAGCCTTGCTATGATGATCTATTGAGATTCAATCCTTCGTCACTTCGATTAATCCCTCCCCCTACACACCCACCAAAGTCTTCTCACTTCATTTTTTTACACTGCATCTTTCTGGGGTTGGAGATGAATGATGTTCTCCATTGCAACTGATTCAATCAGGTGATGAAATCCTTTTTTTGAGCTTCCAAGTAAATAAGGACCGAATGCCCTTAGTATTTGTTATAAGGATGGGCTTACCCTTGGTGAAGGCACTTGCCTCAAACTCTATCAGCACACACTATCTTCTAGTGTAGGTGTCACGCCCTAGGTAGGTGCACCAAGCACATCAGGCTCACCAGCATGCGCACTTAAGGTTGAGGCCCACACACCAGGCACACTAGCGAGAGTTAGCATACAAGGCCTTGGAGGGAAGGCCAAAACACCGACACAGCCTACAGGCTAGCCCGTCAGGCCAAGGCTTGGCCTGCATGATGTCTACACCATATCAAGCAGGGCTTAAGATGTGAGATACATAAGGGGATCTTTTAGAAGAACACAAGATCAACAGGAACCTTCTAATAGATCTGGTTTACCCTTAGAATCAAGAGATAGAATCCTGATTGATTGTAATCTTTGTAATTCCTTGATTTTAACCTTGATTCTAGGGATTTAGCCATCAATGTAGCTGGGAGCCTTAACTATAAAAAGAGGGCTGCTCCACCCTTATTTGTACACCATCATACATTTTTGTTTCAGTGAATACAAAACATATTCCAGCAAGCTATCTTGTTTTCCTATTTCTCTCAAACTTGCACAATCAGTCTTTCCTATTGTTCTAGTGCCCGCCTGCTAGTGTTTTAGGCTGACTTAGGTAAGAATGAGGTGATTCCAAGCCTAAGGCCACACGAATTCTGAGTCTAAGGTTAAAGCCCATGATAGTTGGTATCAAAGCAGTTCGATTCTGTGTGTTTATATTGTGCAGTCAGATCTCAGTCGAAGAGATGGCATCCCAGAGTGATGTGGCTAGCTAGCAACCAAAGGCGTAAGAGCAAGGGCATGGAAGAGGCAAGAAAGCCAATTCAAGAGGCATTTAGTCTACTATGGACAGTAGGCTGGCCAAGGTGGAGGTGCACATAGACATACAAGAGAAGCTTAAGGATGTGGAGACTCACGTTGAAGTGCTAGACTCCATAAAGGAGGAGCTCAGTGGTGAGTTGTAAGCTGCTCTCAATAAAGGCATGGACATGATCACCCATAAGAATAAGACCTTGAAGGCTATGGTGGAGACCATACACGATGGCATGGAGGCCATGAACAAGAGGATAGAAGAGCTCACCAACAAGCTCATTACTTATAAAACTACCATTGGGAATGGTATATTTGTTGGAGTGTCTAAGTCCAGGATAGATGTCCTCAAGCCCAAAGAGTTCAAAGGGACTAAGGCAGCCAAGGAAGTAGACAACTTCTTATGAGGTATGAAGCAGTACTTCCAAGCCATGGGTATGAAGGATGAGGTGATAAAGGTAAGCACTACTGCTATGTATCTTACTAATGTAGCCTTATTATGGTGGAGGTGTAAGTGTGATGATGTTAGGTGTGGGAGTGCCAAGATTGAAACATAGGCAAAGTTTCAAAAATAGTTCAGGGAGTAGTTTTACCCAGAGTATGCTGATTATGAGGTATAGGTAAAATTGTGCAGGTTGAGCTAGCAATGGGACATAAAGGAATATGTCTAGAGATTCTCTAAACTGATGCTTCAGATCTTGGATATAGCTGAGAAGGATGCCTTATTTGCTTTCATAGGTGAAGCATGAGCTATAATGGAGGGGAGTTTATGACTTGGCTAAGGCCACAACTACTGTTGAGTCTTTGATAGAGTTTAAGCCTTTGAAACAAGTTTGAGCCTTCCAAGCCTAAGGGTAAGGGTAAGGATGAGAGGGACCGAAAGAAGCAATCTAAAGGGAAAGATCATGATCGGGAGTCCAAGGATAGGGACCAGAACCGTTCAACTAAGGATGGCGAGAGGAAACCACCAGCAGGCAAGTGAAAAACAAAGGTGGAGCGAGAGCCGGTCGCATGCTACCTATGTGGAGAGAGCCATATAGTGCATAATTACCCATAAAAGGGCAAGTTGGCTATTGTAGACAAGGAGTCTAACAAGGAGCCAGAGGTAAAGGTAGCAAAGCTTAGGTCATTTGTGCTTAATGCTATCTAGAGTAAAGGGAGCTACAAACCAAAAGGCTTGATGTTTACGGATCTGATGGTTACGGGTCAAAAGGTGAGGGCACTGGTGGACACAGGTGCCTCACATCTTTTTATTTTAGGTGATGAATCCCAGAAGCTCGGACTAAAGGTGCAAAAAAGGACTAGTACCATTAAAACGGTGAACTCCAAGGAGGTTTTAGCCATTGGAATAGTGCGGGGAGTGGAGTTATAGCTTGGAGACTGAAAAGGCAAAGAGACAATAAAGGTAATACCCCTTGATGACTATGAGTTTATGATTGGGTTGGATTTCCTTATTCGGATTAACTCCCTCATTGTGCTTTTTACCAATTGTATTTGCATCTTGGATGCACGGTGCCAATGCCTAGTACCATTGAAGAGAGGGTCTAGAGTTAGGTCACGGGTGGTGTCAGCCATCCAATTTGCCAAGGCGATAAGTCGAGAGGAAGACACCTTCTTAGTAGCCCTAAAGTATGAAGAACCAAAGGAGAAAAAGATCAAGTCACCCTTAGAGGTGCTAAAAGTGGTGAAGACCTTTAGTGATGTGATGCCTACAAAGCAACCTAGCCAGCTACCACCTAAGAGAGAGGTGGACCACAAGATTGAGCTGGTGTTTGAGGCCAAGCCACTAGCTAGAGCCCCTTATCGAATGTCCTTACCAGAGTTGGAGGAGTTAAGGAAGCAGTTCAAAGAGTTAGTTGATGCTGGCTTCATTAGGCCATCAAAAGCATCATATAGTGCACCAGTTCTATTTCAGTGCAAGCATGATGGGTCATTATGGCTGTGCATAGACTACCAGGCTTTGAATAAGCTGACCGTTAAGAACAAGTATCCTATCCCACTCATTGCGGACTTGTTCGACCAACTTGCAAGCACAAGGTGGTTTACCAAGCTAGATTTGAGGTCGAGCTACTACCAAGTTAGGATCACAGAGAGAGATAAGCCAAAGATAGCATGTGTCACTCGTATAGTTTGTATGAGTTCTTGTTGATGCCATTTGGACTCACAAATGCCCCAACAACATTTTGCACCCTTATGAGCAAGGTACTTTAGTCATTCCTTGATCGGTTTGTTGTGGTTTATTTGGATTACATTATGATATATAGTCAGACTTTGAAAGAGCATGTAGACCATTTAAGATAGGTGTTCGACGTGTTACGGGTGCACAAGCTATTTGTTAAGAGGGAGAAGTGCTCATTTGCCTAGTAAGAGATCCCATTCCTAAGCCACATAGTGGGAGGTGGCAGGATATGCATGGATGAAGGCAAAGTGCATGCCATCCTGGAGTGGGAACCGCCAGCCAAGGTAACTAAGTTGAGGTCATTCACTGGGCTTGTCAACTACTACAGATGCTTCATCAAAGGTCACTCAACAATAGCCACACCATTGACTGACTTGCTAAGAAAAAGAGAGCATGGGAGTGGAACGTAAGGTGCCAGGAAGCCTTTCACAGGTTAAAATAAGCTATGAGCGAGGAGCCAGTCTTGGCCTTACTAGACTTTTCCATGTCGTATGAGGTGCATACGGATGCATCAGACTTTGCCATAGGGGGTGTGTTGATGCAAAAGGGACATCTAGTCTTCGAGAGCAGAAAGTTGAACGAGATTGAACATAAGTACATAGTCTAAGAGAAAGAAATGACTGTAGTGGTGCACTGCTTACACCATTACTTGTTGGGGTCGAGGTTCATATTTAGGACAGACAATGTGGTGACTAACTATTTCTAGATGTAGAAGAAGCTGTCCCCAAGCAGGTAAGATGGCAAGATTTTCTTATAGAATTTGATTTCTAGATGGAGTACAAGCCAGGGTGGGCAAACTTGGTGGTAGATGCCCTGGGCAGGAAAGCTAAGCTTGTTGCCATTAGCCAACCAGAGGGGTCACTAGTGTCACGTATCAAAGAGGGACTTGTGCATGATCCTACAGCCAAGGTTCTTATGGAATATGCCTAACAAGGTAAGACTAGGCAGTTTTAGGTGTAGGATGGTTTGTTGTACACCAGGGGCAGTAGATTGTTTGTGCCGTAGCATGGGAAGCTTCACAAGGAAGTTTTGCAAGAGTGCCATGAGTTAAGGTGGGCTAGACATCTAGGGGTGAGCCATACCTTGGCGTTGCTAGAGGACCAGTACTAATGGCCGCACATGAGAGACGATGTGGAGGCCTATGTGAAGACTTGTCTTGTATGCCAATAGGACAAGGTAGAGCTTAAAAAACTAGGTGGTCTCTTAGATCCATTGCCAGTGCTAGAGCAACTATGGAAGAGTGTTTCTTTAGACTTTATAGTTGGTCTACCCAAGGCAGAGGCATTCAAAAGTATCATGGTAGTGGTGGATAGGTTTTCCAAATATGGAGTTTTCATTCCTGTAACCAAGGAGTGCTCAACGGATGAGGTAGCTCGATTGTTCCTGAAGAATGTGGTTAAATACAGGGGAGTGCTGAGGACTATTGTTAGTGATCTAGATAGGCGTTTCATAGGTAGGTTCTAGACTAAGATGTTCAAGCTATTGGGGTTAGACTTGAACTTTTTGCCAGCATCATCCATAGACCAATGGGTAAACTAAACATGTGAATAGACTATTGGAGGTTTACCTTAGGCACTATGTCAGTGCCACACAAAGGGACTGACCAAAGCTGCTAGATGTTGCCTAGTTTTAATACAACTTGCAAAGAAGAGAGGCAACAAACCAGAGCCCATTCGAGGTTGTGATAAGTCAACAACCATTAACACCCAGTTCGATTACTGTAGGTTATACAGGGTCAAATCCAGTAGCATACATGTTTGCTAAGGCTTGGCAGGAGCAAGTTGACTTGGCTCGAGTCTGTCTACACAAGGTAGTAAAGAGGTTAAAGAAGTGGACAGACCATAATAGGTGGGACGTGTAATTCTAGGTTGGAGACTTGATATTGGTGAAGCTGTATCCCATTGTGCACCATAGGGGCAGCACAAAGGCCTAGTCCAGAGGTATGAGGGAACTTTCTGAGTAGTCAAGAGGGTAGGTAAGGTTGCCTACAAGCTGGATATGCCACCCAAGCTGAGGGTACACTCAGTGTTCCATGTAAGCATGCTCAAGTCGTTCCATGAGGATGAGGGAGATCCAGGACAAGCAGTGTCAAAGTGTGCACCATTAGGAGCAAGGGCTTCATATGAGAAGGAGGTCCACAGCGTCATAGTTGACCAAGAGGTCAGACAGAAAAACTACCAACCAAGATAAGAATACTTGGTGTGCTAGAATGGACTTCCAGATAGTGAAGTGAGTTGGGAACCAATAAAGGACTTAAGATAGTTTGGAGACCAGATCAGATGGTACCATGCAAAAGATGCAATGAGGGTGTTGTGCAATTAGGTGAGGGAGAATGTCACGCCCTGGACAAGTGCATCAGGCACATCAAGTGCACCAGTGTCACAAACTAAGCTTTCTCTCAACAAGCAATAGCCCGTGCGACACTTGAATAGATGCTCCCACCCAAGTCAGCCCTCAATAGTTTGATATCTGAGCAAATAACCATAAGCCACAATTAGTCCCTAGCATACGCAATAAGATACAATCATATCGGGATCAATCCCAAGCACACACACAAGAAGGCACATTCATATCGATAAAAGACAAAACACATCAAGGCAACAATTAGGACATTCGAATCGAAGGTGAATTTCATTAAAATCGAGGATATTACATTGGGACTTTCCACCATCGCTAGGGCCAAGGGGGCAGCCCTTGGCAAATGGCCTAAACCCATATCACGATCGATGAGATAGTCCAACAGGATGCTGTCTGCTCACCCCCTTAAAGAGCCTTAGAGATTTTAGAGCTATGCTACCACTAACCATTACAATGTTTGAAATGGGGACATTTTTCCTAGCACAAGAGATCTACCCGGTCATGGCCCTATACATGGGTGGCTTATGACAACCTAAGCCTCGGTTATGGCCCTATACAAGGTTGGCTCATGACATCCTCCCCCACCTATTCTATTGACATCCTTATCGACTTGCTTGCTTGAAATTCTTCAATCTTCCTCTTGAATCTTTGAAGGTCATGTTCCCTTTCCCAGCTAGTTTGTTCTAGTCCTAGTCCTTCCCACTTCACTAAGTATTCACGTACTAGTCTTCGAGATACCTTGGTTTCCCTGTCGGCTAAAATCTCTTTGACTTGACGTTCTGAGGGTGGCTTCACGGTTATGGTGGCTCTGGTTGGCTCCTTTCAGCTAGCATCTATAAGATTTGCATGGAAAGGTTTCAGGTTGCTCACATGAAATATTTGGTACACCTTCATCCACTTTGGTGGATCGATTTTGTAACAAGCATTCCCTACTTTGGAAAGGATCTTCACTGGACCTTCATATTTGTGCACTAGTCTATGATATCACTTTCTTAAGAACCTAGTTTGTTCAGGGACTAGTCAAATGAAAACTAAATCATCAACTTGGAATTATTGTGCCTTGTGACCTTTGTCTGCCCATTTCTTCATTCACTTTGATGCTTTCTCCAGGTAGGCTTATGCAATCTCAGTGTGTTGTTTCCACTCCTTGCTGAGGTTGAAGGCTTTCAGATTCTTCCCTCCATATTGTTCTAAGAAAGTATGGGGTAGCCTTGGTAATTGTCCGGACACCACCTCAAATGGGCTCTTGTTGTCGAAAAGCTTTTATTGGAATTAAAGCAAAGTTGAACAACGTCTAATAATAAAGGCTAGTTCTTCTGATTAGCTTGAACAAAGTGCCTTAAGTATTCCTGTAGTAATCCATTGAACCGTTCTGTTTGACCGTTGATTTGAGGGTGGTAACTTGAGGAGATGTTGAGTTTGGACCCTAATATCTTGAAAAGTTCTCTCTAGAAGGACCCTGTGATTCTCGGATCTCTATCGCTTACAATGTTTTGAGGGAGGCCCTAGTATTTGACCATATGTTTAAACAATAGTTGAGTTGTGTCTTCCGCTGTACAATACTTATGAGTGGGAATGAATATGGCGTACTTAGAGAACTAAGCAATCACCAGCAAAATAGCTCCAAGATCACCAACCTTGGGTAGGCTCGAAATGAAATAGAGAGAGATGCCTTCCCACGGTCTAGTAGGCGTCAGTAGTGGTTCAAACATGCTTGTAGGTTTCTTCTTTTCAACTTTGTCTTGTTGGCAAATGAGGCAAGTCTTTGTATAGTCCATTACATCCTGTCGTATATGAGGCCAATAGTATTCCTATTTCAATAAAGCTAAAATACGTTGCCAGCTCAGATGTTCGGCCCATGGTGTGTCATGACATTCTCTCATCAGCATCTGTCTCAGACCTTCTACTCTTGGCATAAACAATCGAGGCCCCTTGGTCCACAAGACCCCATTTTCTTGCCAGAAGTACTTGGACTTTCCTTTTTCAACTAGCTTCAAGATAGCAATGGCTTGTAGGTCCTTCTCTAAATGATCTTCAGTTAACTTATGAATGTTTGTTGTGACTTTGCTAGCCCCATTGGGTTAATTCTTCTAAGGGTTGTTAACTCTATCCACTGCTTGATTGGTCTTTCCAGTGGTGTGCTCAAAACAAAAGTCAAACTCCATTAAAAATTCTTGTCATCTAGCTTGTTTCACTGTAAGCCTTGGTTGGGTGAGGAAATGGCTAACGACTGCATTGTCTGTCTTCACGACAAAGTGTGAACCCAACAAATAATGTCGCCAAGCCCTCAAGCAGTGAACTACCGCTAGGAGCTTTTTTTCCTGGGTCGTATATTTTCTCTCACCTTTACTTAGCTTTCTACTTTCAAATGCTATTAGGTGATGTTGTTGTAAAAGCACTCCTCCAATAGCAAAATTAGAAGCATCCGTCTGAACTTTGAAAGGCTTTTTAATATCAGGGAGAGCTAGAATGGGATCTTTCATAATAACATCCTTTAATCCCTCAAAGGCCTCTTGGCACTCACTTGTTCAACACCATTTATGATCCTTTTTCAATAGCTCCGTAAGGGTAGTGGTCCTGTGAGAGTACCCTCCTACAAACCTTTTATAATAGTTGGCTAGTCCCAAATATGAGCGAAGTTCACTAACATTCTTTAGTGTTATCCACCCTTTGATGGCCTTAACCTTTTTCATGTCCATTCGAATGTGGCCACGTTTGACAATGTGATCGAGAAAATGGATTTGGGTCTGAGCAAATGCACACTTCTCGCTTTTCGCATATTACTGGTGGTCTTGTAGTCTTTGAAACACCTGGCGCAAGTGTTCTTGATGTTCTTCCAGAGTGGAGCTATATACCACTATGTCATCTAAATAGATGACTACAATTTGTTTAGGTAGTCATGGAACACCTGATTCATCAATGTAGAAAATGTGGTAGGAGCATTGGTCAATCCAAAAGGCATAACAAGGAATTCAAATGCATCATACCGTGTTACATAAGTGGTATTTGGCTCATCTCCCTCAGCGATTCTGATCTAATGGTAGCCAGATCTCAAGTCCAATTTGGAAAAGTACTTGGCCCGACTCAGTTGATCTAACAAATCTGCTATAAGAGGGATGGGATATTTGTTTCTCATGGTGACTTTTTTCAAGGCTCTGTAGTCCACACATAATCATAAACTTCCATCATGTTTCTTTTGAAATAGCACTGGTACTCGAAAAAGAGCCTTTGATGGTCTAATGAACCCGGCTTGTAGAAGTTCATCTAACTATTTCCTTAGCTCGACCAACTCTGGTGGGGCCATGCGATAAGGGGCTCTAGTAGGGGGTTTAACTTCTGGAAAGAGCTCAATTTCATGGTCTACGGCTCGTTGAGGAGGTAGAACCTTAGGCAACATCTCTGGCATCACCTCTTCGAATTCTTCCAACACTTTTTCCATGCCATTGGGTATTGGTTCCACTCTCAACCCTTCTTTGTAAATCAGCATGGCCACAAATGAGGGTTCCGCTCTCTTTACCCCTTTCTTGAACTGTAAAGCTGAAATCATTTTCTTCCCATTCTTTGGTAAGATAGTGGCTGGCACCACACATGGGTGTTCCCCTAAGAACAACAAGCAGCTAACGGCGGGGATAAGGATCACCTGAGCCAACATCATGAAGTCCAATCCGAGGACGACATCAAAGTCATCCATGGGGGAAACTATAAAGTCTACCTTTCCTTCCTATGGCCCTAATTTGGTCATCACATTCTTGGAACTTCCACTGATCGTAAAGGCTGAGGAATTAATCGCCTTCATTCACCCATAGTCGTTACTAACCTAGAGACCACACCTTTTTGCTTCTTCTGGTGTGATAAAGGTATCGGTTGCACCCGTATCTACCATGGCCCTAGTGGCCTTCTCATTGATCATTAAGTTCACATACATCAGGCCTCTACCCTGTTCTTTATTACACTTAGTTGGTGTGGAGGGCATTGAGGAATCTTATTTAACCCATCCTGGCTGGCTCCTCTTCAACTTCTTTAATGCTCTTTGGTGCTTTTATAGATTCTTAAGATGAGGCTCTTAAGGCATTAAGGGCTCCTCTATGTGGGCATTCGACCACCTGATGCGGCCCCTTGCATAGGAAGCAAGCCAGTGGTTGCCTAGGCTTGAAAATCACTGCGTTGTTCATCTTAGGTTGGGTGTTATCTCTACCAAAGGACCTCCTATCTAATCCCCCACTGAAGGGCCGATCCAACCTAGCCAGCTGATGGAGGATTTTTCCATTTTGAAGAGCCATCATTATAATCATGGAGATGTTCAGTTGCAGCCATGGTTGTGGCCACGTCTTGTACTTTTTATCTTTATAGTTCTGTCCTGGCCCAAGGCTTGAGGCCCTCAAGAAAATAAAACATCTTGTCCTTTTCGAACATGTCTCGAATATCCAACATCAGGGTAGAAAAACTCCTTACAAACTCTCACATTGTTCTTGTTTGCACCAATTCTCAACGTCTTATTCGAGCCATATACTCCACATTCTTAGGGAAAAACTGGTTTTTTAGTTCTTGTTTCAGGTTCGTCCAAGTCTTAATCGGGCACTCATCGTTAACAAACTTGGAGTGCCACCATAGCTTGGCCTTCCCTGTAAGGTACATCAATGCCATTGCTACCTTGTCTTCCTTTGAATCTATGTGTACAGCTCGAAAGTACTATTCCATGTCAAATAGGAAGTTTTCAAGCTCCTTGGCATCCCTTACCCCCTCATAACATCGAAGCTCTTGGACTTTGGCCCTTTTTCCCCTTTTCATCGACTTTGAACCCGATCTGGCCACAACCATTTGTATGATGCTCACTTGTGCTCTGAGCTCTTCAAACTCCCTTTGGAGAACATTCAAGGCATCTCTAGCCTCCTCACTCATGCTGTGGAGAGTATCGAACAACTCTCACTGGGTTGTCTCGATCTCCCTCAATCGATCTTTAGTCACCATGTGAGTTTTCACTATGGCCACCGTGGCCTCAAGTTCCTCAAGTCTCTATTGATAATTAGGTCCACCACTTGTGGCCATCTCATCCAATTTCTAGCACTTTTCAACCATGTTCTGATACCACGTGACACAGACTAAGCTTTCTCTCAACAAGCAATAGCCCGTACGGCACTTGAATGGACGCTCCCACCCAAGCCAGCCCTCAATAATTTGATATCTGAACAAAGAACCATAAGCCATAGTTAGTCCCTAGCATATGCAATAAGACATAATCATATCGGGACCAATCCCAAGCACACACACAAGAAGGCACATTCACATCGATAAAAGAAAAAACACATCAAGGCAACAATCAAAACATTCAAATTGAATATGAATTTCATTAAAATTGAAGATATTACATCAGGACTTCCCACCATCGCCAGGGCCAGGGCCAGGGAGGCAGCCCTTGATGGATGGCTTAGGCTCGATCACGACCGGTGAGATAACCCAACAGGACGCTGCCTGCTTACCCCCTAAAGAGCCTTAGAGATTTTAGAGCTATGCTACTACTAACTATTACAATGTTTGAAATGGGGACACTTTTCCTAGCACAAGAGATCTACCCAGTCATGGCCCTATACATGGGTGGCTCATGACAACCTAAGCCCCGGTCATGGCCCTATACATGGGTGGCTCACGACAACCTAAGCCCCGGTCATGGCCCTATATAAGGTTGGCTCATGACAATCAGCAAGCACAACTGAGGTTGAGGCCTACACCCCCAGTGCACTAGCAAGAGTTAGTGCACAAGGCCTTGGAGGGAAGGCCAGAATGCTCGCATAGCCTACAAGCCAGCCTGTAAGGCCAAGGCCTGGCTTGCATGATGCTCGAACCACATTTAGTAGGTCCCAAAATGGGAGGTACGTAAGAGGATCTTCTAAAAGATCACAAGATCAGCAATAGCCTTTTGGTAGATTTGGTTGACCCTTAGAATCAGGAGATAGAATCTTGATTGATTGTAATCTTCGTAATTCCTTGATTTTAGCCTTGATTCTAGGGATTTAGCCATAAGTGTAGCTGAGAGCCTAAACTATAAATAGAGGGCTGCTCTACCCTTATTTGTACACCATCATACACTTCTATTTCATTGAATACAAAGTATATTTCAGTAAACTATCTTGTTTTCCTGTTTCTCTCAAACTTGTGCAATTAGCCCTTCTCATTGTTCTAGTGCCCGCACGCTGGTGTTTTAGGCTGACTTAGGCAAGAAGGAGGTGATTCCAAGCCTAAGGCCACACGGATTCTGAGTCTAAGGTTAGAGCCCATGGCATAGGTTCTTACCTTGAACACCATCGACAGCATCCAACCCTTGGTTGGTATGGGCTATCGCATCCAACCCTTGGTTGGTATGTCTTGATCACTATCCATACCACTATTATGGGCTAGTTCCCCATGATCTAGGCCTTTAGTAGGCTTTAAGGCCTGGTCCCTCTAGCTATCAGACCTTGTCTTACTAGAGCTAGAATTACTCTTCTACTTTAGAGAGAACCCTAAGCTAGTACCAACTTATGGACTGTGACACATGCACGTGCCTCGACCATTATGAGACATGTTGGCCTTTGGACTCAACACATGCTTTGACCACTATCAACATATGTCGGCCCTTTGTATGGGTAGTTGCCTAAAATAACATTAGCACATGTTGGGCCATACATCATGTGAGGGTATCCTTGCATCGGCCATGCACCATGCACACCATGACTAGGTAATAAGTGGGCTCAAGCACATCTTTATATTTCTGCCATGCCAATGCCATTTTAACGGCTTACAAATTCATATAAGTGCTCACTAGTGCCTGCACATAGGCTTGGCTAAATTCTGTTGAACATAAACAATGTGCTTAAGCCTCAGAGTCTTGATCACTGCTAATACCACTATTTTGGGCTAGTTCCCCATGACCTGGGCCTCTAATAGGCCCCATGGCTATCAGACCCTATCCTGCTAGAACTATAACTGCACCTCATCTTGAAAAGAACCCCTATGCATGACTAGCTTGTGGACTAGACATATGCACATGCCTTGACCTGTATTGGGACATGTTAGCCTTTAGTTTGGCACAAGCTTCAACCACCATCGGTGTATGCTAGGCCATGCACCTTGCATACGTATCCTGGGCCTAGGCCATGCACCATATGCACCATGATCGAGCAGTAGGTGGATTTAGGCACATCTTATTTCCATAGAGCCAATGCCATTTTTATGGCTTGTAAAATCATATAAGCGCTCTCCAATGCCTTTACCTGGGATTGTCTCAATTTTGCCAAACATGAACACCATTTCCTAGCCTTTAGAGTTTTGATCATTACCCATACCACTATTCTAGGCTAGTTCCCCATGACCTGGGCCTCTAATAGGCCTAAAGAATAAGTCCTTGTGGCTGTTGGACCTTATGTTGTTGGAACTAGAATTGTCCCTCAACTCAAAGAAAACCTCTAGGCTTAGACTAGCTTGTGGACCATTACACATGCACATGCCTTAACCACCATCGAAACTTGTTGGGCCTTGGTCTTGGCACATGCTTTGACCATCATCAGCACATACTGGCCCTTTGTGTGGGTAGTTACTTTGAACACCATCAGCATATGCTGGGTCATCCCATCTTAGGCTCGGGCCATGAACCATGGGAATCACAATTGAGCAGTAGGTGGGTTCAAGTAATTTGTACATTTTTTCTAAGCCAATGCCATTTTTATGGCTTGTAAATTCATATAAGTGCTCACCAACACTAGCACTTAGTCCTAGCTCAATTTTGCCAAACTTGAAAACCATGCCTAAGCCTCTAGAGTCTTGATCACTACTTATACCACTATTCTAGGCTAGTTCCATGTGACCTAGGCCTTTAGTACACCTCAAGGCTTGGTCCCCTTAGTTGTCAGACCCGATCCCGCTAAAACTAGAACTGCTTCTTGACTTGAAAAAAACCCTTGGGCTTGGGCCAGCTTGCAGATCATGACACATGTGCATGCCTCAACCACCATCATCACCCAATGACCCTCAGTGCATGTGTCATGGTTTGCAAGCTGGTCTAGGCCTAGGGATTCTTTCCAAGTTGAGTAGCAGTACAAGTTTTAATGGGATAGAGTTTGATAGCTTAAGGGACTAGGCCATAAAGTGCGTTAAAAGTTCAAGTCATGGAACTAGCCTAGAACAATGGGGTAAGTATTGATTGAGACTCTAGAAGCTTAAGAAAAGGGATAAGGTTAGGCAGGATTGAGCCAAGCCCAGGGACAAACACTAGTGAACAATGGGTGGGCACCTAGTTAGACTCGAGCATGAGCACTAATGATCAAGGTATGGGTGCATGGTTAGGCCCAAGCCTAGGCATACATGAATACAGTCCTAGAAGGATTATATTTAAGGGTTTTTAGAAGGCCTGGTGCTTAGCATGATTTAGTAAGTCGAAGATCATGCAATAGCACCAAATCCCTTAAAATCAAGGATTGTAATCTCTAGAGTTTAAGAATGTATTTTAAGCTCTGATTATAAGGGGGACCCAACTATAAAAAGAGAGTCCCCCATCGTCATTACACACACACTAGAACCATTGAGTAATAACATCTTTACTCTTGCCTTAAACTTTCTGTTGTTCTTTTAGCCTTTCTTTAAACACTCATTATACCTTTTTATTTTGCAATGTACTGGGTAGCCAACTCTATAGTCTGGAGTGATCATGCATTGTTTTTTGTGTTAGACTAATCTGGGACGTAAAAGTGTTCATTCCCCTATTATGGAGCTTATGCGATCCTAGAGCTTGAGTCTCAGCGTATGACAAGTTGTATCAAAGTCTAGTTTGGGGGAGCTAGGTGTAGGTAGCAAAACCAAATACTAAGGGGTATCAAAGCCTGGATCAAACCAAAGATGGTGACCAGAGCCTTAGTTCAAAGTGTGCAACAGATCCCCACTCATGACATGAGGAGCTAGAGTTGTCATAAGAGCTAAAGTCGGTGTGAAGAGCCAGAGTTAGCTTGGTACAAGTTAGGGGACTTGCATGCAGGCATTGTAGTGTGGTGTGCAAGAACTATGGTAAGTTGTGCAAGCATGTTTTGGGCTATAGCATGTTTAGGAAAGACAGAAAAGAGGCTAAAAAGAAGTGCTTGAGGAGTGCCCACCCACAGACAAGTGGCAGAAAGCTTTAGAAAGATATGTGCCAACAAGCACTCGATTAGCGAAGTGTGAGAGGTTATTTGGCAAATAATAGATTGGTTTAGAGATGTTGAGGGACCCTTGAATAAGGCACTAGTGAAGCTCATGCAATATAATAAGGCATTGGAGTCCATAGTGACAATCTTGTGAGAAGAACTAGCTAGGCTCAAAGTTGACCATGCTATATTATGAGCAACTGTGGTTACTGATGCAAGCTTATGATCAAGAGTGAAGGTGCCTAAGCATTTCATTAATAAACTAGTGCTGTAGGTCAAGTTCAAGCTACAATGAAAAGGCATTCAAAAGTTGAGTTGGGCTAGAGTTGCTATAGAATCATTGACTCAGGTTGAGTGCACCAAGTTTTCAAGGCCAAAAAAAAAATGAGAGAGTGAGGGAGACACCGATGGTAATTCCTTAAGAAAGGAAAAGGCTATGAGGAAGCCTAGATTTAGCAAGATTGACAAACTATCAGCAAAGGCATAGGGCCCATGAGTTACTATTTTTGTGCCAGTCCACATTGGGTTAGGGAGTGCCCAAAGCTTTCAACCATCAAATGGGAAGAGAGGTTGTCCAAAGGTAAAGTGGCAATGGTAAACAACCCTAGAAGGGGCCCAATGAGGAGTAACCAAGTGCTAGTTGAGACTGCTAAGGGATCGGGACCTCTCAGAAAGATGATAAAGGGAAAGCAATGGCAACAGAGTGCCACAGCATGAGTTCTATAGTACAACCAAATTTTTCACAAGAGAGGGTGCCACAGGTAACTCAGAAGAAGCACTAAAAGTGTTGACAGCATGGGTTAAAGGGACTGACACCTACACCATGGCCTGGCTCAACTTTGCTCGACTTGAACACTATCCTTGAGCCTTTAGAGTCTTGATCACTACCCATACCACTATTCTATGCTAGTTCCCTATGACCTGGGCCCCTAACAGGCCTTAAGGCCTAGTTCCTCTAGATGTTAGACCTAGTACCACTAGAACTAGAATTGCTCCTTGACTCAAAGAGAACCCTTGGGTCTAGACTAGCTTGTGGATCATGACACATGCACAAGCCTCAACCACCATTAACATAGAATGACCCTAAGTGCATGCATATGCCTAGACCATTATCAAGACTTGTTAGCCCTTTGTCTTGGCAAATGGCTTGATCAACATTGGCATAAGCTAGCCCTTGTACAAGTAATTCCCTTAAATACCATTAGCACATGCTGGGCCATGCACTGCATGCGAGTATCATAGGCCTAGCCACACCCCATACACACTATAATTGAGTAATAGGTGGGTTCAGGCACATCTTTATATTTCTACCATGCCAATGCCATTTTTATGGCTTGTAAATTCATATAATGGTCCCATAAGCTTTCATGTTAAGTTTCATGGCAAGAGGACTTGTTTTTTATTTTTCATGATGTTTGGAATTTTTCACGGTTTAAGATTTTTTGAAATTTTTTTAAAAGGAGTTTTGGCCTTAAATTTGGTACCTGATGCTTGTATTTTTGTTGGCATTCATAAAATATTTAGCTAAAAATTTAAAATGTAGAAGATTTTGTGGCCATTTGGAAAAAGCATCCCCATTCTAGACACTTGGATGGCTATTGCCTATGAACTTGTAAAAGCTCTTATGCTCTTTAAGGAGGTATGAGTTGTTGAAGTTCCTTGAGGGAGAGGGGACCAATATAAAGGTCAAGGACCAGTACCCATCACGCATCATGTGCACATACCCCTGGTCCTCTACCCACAATTATCAAAACCTTTAATGCCACTGATCAAGTTCTCTAATGATGCTTCGAAGATTGTGCCTTAGGCAAAAACACATGCTCGAGGCTAGCATGTGTAGCATGGCCTAAAATCAAACTTTAGCCAATGCCTTGACCATCAACAAAACATGTTGGCACATGGTACGAGCATATGCCTTGACTATCATCGACACAAGCTGACCTTTGGTATGAGCACTTGCATCAACCACCATCGACACAAGCTGGCCTTTGGTATGGGCACTTGCCTCGACCACAATTGGCACATGCTAGCCCTTGGTGTGAGCACATGCCAACCCTTAGTGCAAGCATATGCCTCAATTAACATTAGCATAATCTGGACCTAATGCAAGCACATGCCTTAATTAGCATTAGTAGAAGATGGCCCTTAGTGTAGGCAATTACCTCGAACACCATCGACACATGTTGGCCCTTTCTGCTGGCACTTGCCTCAAACACCATTAGCACATGCTAGGCCTTGGTGAGGGCACATGCCTTGACCACCATCGGCACATACAAACCTTGGTGTGGGATATGCCTATTTGACAAAAGTGGCCCCATTTTAGACCCTTTAATCTATAAAATCTCTAATGCTCTTTAGGTGTTCATGATGGGCCTATCATTGTGTACATTTTTGGGAACATCCCTAGAGCAAAATCTAGGGCATGCATGCCTTTTGGCCATGTTGTCTGATGACTGGCTGCTTTAGTGACTCATAGGCATCCATGGCCTAGACCGATTAGCATGCATATGTAAAAAGGGCTTGGCTATGCTAAGCTCAAGCCCATGCCTACAGTTAATCCTACCTTAAACCCTAAACCAAGTTTTTGAATCAGGTAATGGCTCTTTGGGTTAGTGCAAGTAGAAGCTATAGTTGCAGGCTTGGTTTATCCTAGTCTATTGGGTATTTGGCAATATCATGGTCTTTTCTCATCAACCATGAAAACGCCTAGGCCTAATCGAGCCCATGCATGTAGCTGATGCTACCCAAGGCCTTAGGAACAAGTTCCTAAATCAACCAATGTCTTATTCGAATGGTGACAATAAAGTTTGTGTGTACAGTCTTGGCCAGACTAAGCATTGAGGGTGTATGCCACTGTTGCCTATTGGATGGCAGGGGTAGTCTCATGGACATTGCTTGTGTTTCTCCCATGCCAAGCAGTTGTGGCATGGCCTCGCACATTGTTTCATCTACTAGCTCATTGAATAATTGATTGGGTGTTATAGACTAGTGTGTGTGGATGCTACCACTTGTAGTAATAAGCATAAGAGTGGTGCTACAATTTTGCATGTTAGTAGGCTCTAAGCTTGATGCATCAAACTATTGACCTATCATCCATTTAAATCTACCCCTATGTGGTCATCATACCTTGAGGGTGTAATTAGGATCCTATGCCACATGTCGAAATCAATGGAAATTGGATGTCTTACTATCTCTCATCAATCTTATGTCCTTAGGGACTATGAGTCAGACCTCAATCATGCTATGCCATTGTTGCCTATTGGATGGTAGGGGCAGTCTCATGGACATTGCTTGTGTTTTTCCCATGCCAAGCAGTTGTGGCATGGCCTCGCATATTATTTCATTTGTTTGCTCGTCGAATACTCGATTGGGTGGGTTATAGACCAGTGTGTGTGGATGCTATCACTTGTAGTAATAGGCATAGGAGTGGTGCTATGGTTGTGCATGTTGGCAGGCTCCAAGCTTGATGCATCAAACTATTGACCCATCATCCATTTCAATCTACCCCTATGTGGTCATCATACCTTTAGGGTGCAATTAGGATCCGATGCTGCATACCAAAATCAATGGAAACCGGATGTCTTGCCATTCCTCATCAATCTTATGTCCTTAGAGGCTATGAGTCAAAACTCAATCATGCCTTGTGACCCAATTATGCCACCCAAACCTCCATGGCTGCATTGGTGCACTAGTGTTCGATAGTGCTCTTAGATGTGGAACATTTTGTGGGCATGGGCTCTCGACCTTATTCATCTAATGCTATGCATTTTATGTGCTTGACATACAAGATGTTTGTGCTCCATGTTGGCTCCCTTCATTGCTTAGTTGGTGCATTGAGGCCTATGTGGTGTTATAAACTAATTCAGATTGTGAAACTATGAATGGCTTATTAAATTAGTTATAGCTTATTTGATGGTATCTATTACTTGGATAACCATAGTAATACTAGAGCTAATACGTGATGGCTTATTAAATTAGTTATAGCTTATTTGATAGTATCTATTACTTGGATAACCATAGTAATACTAGAGCTAATACGTGCATAAACCTAAACTTCTAAAAGGGATGCATTTATTAGATAAAAGGTTGACGCGAGCTTTGCCCATTGTTTTGATGATTCATGATAACTTGATGGATTGCATGGCCTTAGTGTTGTGCTAGCAACACATCATTCAAAATTTTGCCCTATGAAGTTTTGATGCTAGGATAGTGGCCTACTATGGTGGTGATGGGTGATGGAGAGTTAGGGTTTGATTCTGGAGAGGGAGCTTGAAAAATAGCTACCATATCCAAGGAAGGCAGTAGGAGCAAAAATTACCTAATCTCGACACAGGGAGTTATTGACAATAAATATTAATATTAAGCTTTATGAGTCTAGCAATTGGAATGAGTACAATCTAAATCCTTTAGCGATGATCCATTAGAGGGCAAGTTTGGTGCCAGTAGCCATAGTAATTCTAGCTCCAATAGCACAAATTTAAGTTGTTACAGTTAAAAAGCTCATAGTTAGAGCTAGGGTTAAGTCATCTAGTCTACCTCACAATAAGCATCGATTTACTTGTCCCTACTACTAGCGATGTACCCTTGGCCTTAACTAGCTAGGTCATTCCTCTGACACTGCTACTTTGAAGAAATTAGAGTGCTTAAAGCAGGCCCTTGCTTGTATGCATTAGCATGGCATAACATCACAGGATTTTGGTCATATTGCATTGGCCTTCGATATCAGATTAATGATTAACAGAGACAATCAGAGGCATTTGTATTTCATAGTGAAAGGTGAAATTCTTGGATTTGTAATAGACAAACAACTGCAAAAGCATTTACCAAGGATATTTTTATTAATCAAGAATGAAAGTTAGGGGCTAGAACATGATCAAATACCATCATAGTCTCTACCATAAATGATGTCGACCAGGGATCAATGGCTATTACTTTTAAGACTCTATTGGTACCTTATGTGAAATCAAAGTTTTTGGGTTTCAAGGGGAATATGGTTAGAGGGCTAAAACTTAAAGGAATTGATAGAAAGGCACCACCAAGAGTGGAGCCTATAGCTTAATTTCACTCAACATGAGGAAACTTACCTGATCTACACATAGTAAGGATTGACAGATTGAGAGCTTTTTCTTGGTTCTATGGGTGGTGGTGCATGGCCATTCTTAGTTGGTAGAGTGATTTGTCTAGTTAATTCTATTAATGAACAAGATCTCACCCTACTAACTAGCTACATGGATGTGATTCTTCATGGCTAGCTTCTTAAAGGGACTATGGCCATTTAGGCTAAGGAAGTTTGAGGGAATACTAGGTCTATGACACCCATAGATGTTCTGGGCTGCTCATACACTATACTGATATATTGAACAAGTTTATAGCCTTGGCTGACAGGCTCGAGTAATCTTTGAAATTTCATCATGACGGGGATAGATCATTGCAATTGTTAGTCTTCAACGAGGAATTCCTAGTAAGTGTGAGTTTTTAGCTCATGTTGACTATGTTAGCAAAACCTTTTAGAAGAGCTAGATATAAATTTGGTATGGTTACTATAGCACCAAGTAGGGAAGCTTTTGGAAGGCCTGAGGTATAGGCACTCTACGAGAGAGCCTGAAACTTTCTAGACCTGGTGTGCCACAAAGTGTTTGGAACTAGCTCCTTTCTAAAAATTCCTTAACCGACCTTGTATATGTCTAGAGGCCTTGGAACCCTTTAGAATGTATATAAGATTCACATACTTGGCTCTGTAGTGACCACATAGGCCATTGGGGATCAAGTATAAATAGAGTGGCCTTTTTCCCCATAGGACCAACTTATAAGCTAGTGAACTTGTGAACCAACAAAGCTTTTCAAGCACATTTGTACATAAGCCACATTATTATAGCAATAGAAAGGTTCTTGGGTTCTTTCACTAGTGCCTTCTTAGTGTGCTATAGTGTTTGATTGTCTTTAGGGTCCAATTAGTCCTTAGTGAATGGCACATTCACTCAACCTAGTTAAAGGTTAACTTAGGCATATCTGGATGGTAGTTTTTTGCCTAAGGCCACATGGTTACAAGGCTTAAGATCAAAGCCTATGACAATTGGTATTAGAGCACAGTTTGGTGTGTGATCCTGATCTAAGACAATGTCTACTTCCAAGATAAGCCACCAACATGTTGAGGGGCAAAAGGCTCACAAGACACACTATTGGAAATGGCAAAAAAGGTACTAGTAGGGACATGATCTTAGCCTTTAATGCTCAGTTGGCCAAGGTGGAGTTGGTCATAGTTGAAATACAAGACAAGTACAAAGACTAAATGGAGGAATTAGTCTTAACTAGAAAGGAGATCATGGAAGAGTTAAGGCAAACTCTTTTCAAAGAGATCAAAAGCCTCACCCATAAGAACTCCACCTAAAGGCCCTGGTCGAAGCCATGAGGAAGGAGATGGAGTAGCTCAAGAAGAGGCTCTCCATATATGAGGTACCATAAGGGAGGCATACTCATAATAGCTCTTAAGACTAGGGTGAAAGTCCCAAGCCAAACAAGTTTAAGGGCACATGGTCTGTAAAGGATGTAGATAACTTTTTATAGGCCAAAGAGCAGTATTTCCATACAATGGGCATCAAGAAATATGCTACTAAGGTAACTACTACATTTATGTATCTTGTAGATAACACATTTCTATGGTGGTGTCATTGGTCCAAGGAGGCCAAATGCAAGGTTACTATAATTGAAACATAGGAGGAGCACCAAAAGGAGTTTAGGCAATAGTTTTACCCACAATAGGCTGTGGAAGAGGCACATATAAAGCTATAGTGGTTTACCCAATGTGGAAAGGTGTGGGACTATGTTTGAGAGTTCTTAAAACTTATGCCCCAATTTCCCAACCATGGGGAGGATGAGGCCCTTTAGGCATTTATGGATGGGCTCAAGCCTAGGCTAAGTAAGGGCTAAGGAAGATGGGTGTCCAAGACCTCACCTAAGCCATGACAGCCATTGAATTCTTAGTGAAATTCAAGAAAGAGGACAAGTCTAAGTTTTCCATGGCTAAGGGCAAAAGCAAAAGTGAGGGAGACAAGAAGAAGGATAAATGACTAATGACCAAGGATGGACCCATGACCTATTTTCTTTGTGATGGTCAATACCAAGCCAAGGACTATCCTAATAGTGCCAAACTCATGGCCATTGTCAAAAGGTATGAGAAACAACCTGAAAAGCAAGGAATGAAGCTTGGTTTGATCTTGCTAAGTTCTGTCTTGGCAAATAAGGGGCAAAAGAGAAAAGGGCTCATGTTTACCAAAATCTCATTATGGGCATCTGATCTTTTCATGTTCAAAAGAGTGGCAAATAGACTAAGGCTCAAGGTTAAGAAAGGAGCTAGATGGATCAAGACCATTAACTTTAAAGAGGTTTTGATCGTAGACATGGCACAAGGAGTTGAATTACAACTTGGTGCATGGAAAAGCAAGGAATCCATTAAGGTAAACCCACTTGATGGCTATAACTTTATTATCTATTTTTCTTATTCCCTTCGCCAACTACAGTTACATCTTTGACCATCGATGCCAATGCATTGTCTTTGTGAAATGAGAGCAAGGGACTAGAACCATGGTACTATCACCCATCCAACTTGCCAAAGGCATGTGAAAAGACAACACCATCTTTGAGGTGCTAGAGGTGTTTAAGTCATTCAAGGATGAAATGCCTATAGAACTGCCAAGAGACTACCACCTAAGTGAGAGGTAGACCATAAGATCAAGCTACTTTCTAATGCCAAGCTACCAGTCTAAGCCCCATATAGGATGTCACCTCTAAAGCTAGAGGAGCTAAAGAGACAACTTAAAGAGCTTCTAGATGCAAGGTTCATCAAGCCCTTTAAAGCTCTATATGGTGTACTAGTCTTATTTTAGTAGAAGCACATGGGTCCTTTTGAATGTGCATCAACTACTAGGTGCTTAATAAGCTTATGATGAAAAACAAGTATCCCATTCCCTTAATTGCTGACTTGTTTGACTAGCTGGCAGAAGCATGATGGTTCATTAAGCTAGATCTAAAATTGGGATACTATTAAGTAAGGATAGTCAAAGTTAATGAATAAAAGACACAAATATGACTTGCTATGAGGCATATGAGTTTCTAGTCATGCCTTTCAGTTTGATGAATGCACCCATGACATTTTGCATGCTGATGAACAAGGTACTACAACCTTTCCTTAACCAATTTATTGCTATATACCTTGATTATATTGTTATCTATAGTCGAACACTCGATGAGGATGTGGATCACTTGTGGTAGGTGTTCCAAGTACAAAAGAGAATGAACTATATGTAAAAAAGGAGAAATGTACATTCGCCCAGCATGAGGTCTCATTCTTAGGCCATATTATGGAAAATGGCCAGATTTGGATGAATGTTGACAAGGTCCATGCAATCCAACAGTGGAAGTTGCCAACTAAGGTCATGGAGTTG
The DNA here is from genome assembly GCF_047325235.1 of Durio zibethinus. Classification (NCBI taxonomy): domain Eukaryota; kingdom Viridiplantae; phylum Streptophyta; class Magnoliopsida; order Malvales; family Malvaceae; genus Durio; species Durio zibethinus. The sequence goes on along the minus strand of NC_143164.1, from coordinate 877,372 downwards.
TAGTCATTCCTTGGTCTGACAAGTTGCTATCAACACTTCATAAAGGTGTACTAATCCATTACAGCACCCTTGATCGACATGCATAAGAAAAGATAAGTTTAGGAATGGAGTCTCGAGAGCCAAGAGGCCTTCAATCACCTAAAGTAACCTATCACACCAAGCCATATAAGGTACATACTAATGCATCCAAATTTGTTATTGGAGGTGTGTTGATGCAAGACCGACACCCAATTGCCTTCAAGAGTAAAATGTTGAATGAGACCAAGCATCAATATACGATTTAAGAGAAAGAGATGATTGTCATAGTGCATTGCTTGTGCACATAAAGGCATTACTTGTTGGGAAGTAAGTTTGTGGTGATAACCTACAATATGGTGACCAACTGCTTCTAAAGTCAGACGAAGCTTATTCCTAAACAAGCACATTTATAAGACTTTCTACTTGAGTTTGTTTTTACCATAGAGTACAAGCCAGGAAGGGCCAATGTCATGGTTGATGCACTTAGTTGCAAGGTCAAACTAGTAGCAATCAATAGGCTAGATGGTTTTTTGGTGGCATATATCAAATATGGGTTGACCAAAGACCCCACAACCTAAACTTTGATCGAGTACATGAAGCAAGTGAAAACTAGATAGTTCTAGCTTAAAGGTGATCTACTTTACACCATGGGAAACTAATTCTTTGTCCTATAATTCGACAAGCTATGAAAGGAAGTCATGAAAGAGTGTCATGACTCATGATGAACAGGCAATCCAAGTGTGCACTACATCTTAGCCCTTGTTAAGGATCGATACTATTGGCCTAGGATAAGGGATGATGTGGAGGCCTATGCCAAAATTTATCTTATGTGCCAAGAAAACAAGATACAACAAAAGTCCCCCACTGACCCCCTAGAACCATTATTGCTTTTTAAGCACCCATAAGAAAGTGTCTCCGTAGATTTTATTATTGGACTACCCAAGTTGGATTATAGTGGTAGCATCTTTGTAATGATGGACTGGTTCTCCAGGAATGGAACCTTCATTCCAGTAACTAAAGAATGCCCAGTGGAGGAAGTAACCCTATTGTTCCTTAAGAATCTGGTCAAGTATTGGGGTGTTCCTCAATCCATCATTAGTGATCGAGATCATCAATTTATGGGCAAGATCTAAAGTGAATTGGTCAGGCTCTTAGGGTCAGACTTGAGGTTCTGCACCATTGTGCACCCTCAGATGGATGGGCAAATTGAGAAGGTTAATGCCTTATTAAAAGTGCACCTCCAACACTATGTTAGTGCCTTCCAATGAGACTGGCCTAACCTGTCGGATGTATCTCAGTTCTCATAAAATCTTCAGTGAAGTGAGGCTATGAATAAAAGTCCTTTTGAGATTGTGATCAAATAGTAACCATGTATATCTAGTGCTATTACCTCAGGGTACATAAGATCGAACCCAACCACTTACAAATTTGGCAAGACATGGCAAGAACAAGTCGATCTAGCCTAAGTGTGTCCAGATAAGGTAGCAAAGTGATTGAAAAAGTGGGATAATTGAAAGTGATGGGACATGTAGTATCAAGTAGGGGACTAGGAACTAGTCAAGCTACATTTGGTGTTATGGTATCCAGGGATATAGAAGAGGCTTACTTATAGGTACAAAGGTCCTTTCAAAGTTCTAAAGTGAATAGGCAAGGATGCATACAAGCTTGAGCTTCCCCTAAGGCTCATGGTACATCTAGGGTCTTATGTAAGTATGCTCAAGCCCTACCATAATGACTTGGATAAGCCTTCTTAAAGCCAATCAAAGAGAGCACCAGTAGGCCCTTTATGATTGAAAGGTTGAGCACAACTTAGCCAACCACGAGGTAACACATGCCTAAGCATGAGTACTTAGTACAATGGAAAAGCCAGTCAGATAGTAAGATAAGCTAGAAGCCAGTTGAGGCATTATGGTAGTTCTAAAATCAGATTGACAAGTTTCATGAAGAAGACATGATGAGGGCATCAACGAAATAGATAGGGGAAAATGTCACACCCTGTATCAGCAATATCAAGACCAAAGCTTGAGCACTGTTGTTTAAAGGTTAGACCATCGATGAAGTACTAGTCTACAAGAATAAGTCCCTATGTGAGTTACTTGATGCTAAGCCTAAGGACCATTTAGGAAAAGCTTCTAGAAAGCTTTAGAAAGATGATATAGGCACTATAGGTATGAAGGCTTTAGATAAGCGTAGACACAAGCTAGATGCATGGGTGTAAAACCTTCTAGAAGAGCCAAATATGAAATAGGTATGGTTACTGTACCACCAAGTAGGGAAAAACCCAAGGCATGGGCACTTTATGAGAGAGCTTGGAACCTTCTAGACCTAGTGCACTACAGAGTGTTTGAGCCAACTCCATTCTAAAAATTTCCTAACCGACCTTACACTAAGGGCCTTGGAACCCTTTAGAATGTATATAAAAGTCATATACTTGGCTCCTTAGTGACCACATAGGCTATGGGGGTTCAAGTATAAATAGGGGTGCCCCCACCCCTATGGGACCAACTCATGAGCTAGTGAACTTGCAAACCAACAAAGCTCTTCAAGCATATTTGTACATATACCATATTGTTTAAGCAATAAAAAAGATCTTGTATTCTTTCACCAGTGCCTTCTTAGTGTGCTATAGTGTTTAATTATCTTTAGGGTCTAACTAGTCCTTGGTGAGTGGCACACTCAATGAACCTGGTTAAAGGTTGACTTCGGCATATATGGATGGCAGTTTCCCACCTAAGGCCACATGATTGTAAGGCTTAAGACTGAAGCCTATGATAAATACATATACCTCAACCACCATCAGGACGTGTTTGCCTTTTATCTTGGCACATGCTTTAACCATCATCGATATATGCTGGCCCTTGTGTGGGTAGTTACCTTAAACATCATTGACAAATGCTGAGCCATACACCATGCACACCTTGATCAGATAATAGGTAGGTTCAGGCACATCTTCATATTTCTACCAATCTAATGCCATTTTTATGCCTTGTAAATTCATATAATGGTCCCCAAAGCCTTCATGTGAAGTTTCATGGCAATATGAATCACTTTCTATTTTTCATAATTTTTAAAATTTTTTATGATTCAGGACTTTTTGCTCCAAGTTTGGTACATGTGATCCTTGTATTTTTCTTGGCATCCATAAAAAAATTCAACTAAAAAATCAAAGTGTAGAAGATTTTGTGGCCATTTGAAAAAAAATGTACCTATTTCAGATACTTGAATGGCTACTCACTAGAAACCTCTAAAAGCTCTTATGCTTTAAGGGGGAGTGAGTTGTTGAGGCTCTTTGGGGTATAAGAGGCCAAAAATGAAGGCCAAGGGCCAGTAGCTATTACACATCTTTTGCACACACCCCTCGAGCCTCCACCTCAATTGCCAAAACTTTTAATACCATTAGTGAGGTTCTCTAGTGATGCTCTGGTGATGGTGCCCTAGGCAAAAAAATGTAGCACTGGCACATGCTCAAGCCCAGCTTGCGCATCATGGCCTATAATCAAACTTCAACCAAGGACTTACCATCAATGGCATATGTTAGTGCATAGTGCGAGCACATGCCTCTACCATCATTGGCACGTGTTGGTGCATGGTTCGGGCACATGTCTCGACCATCATTGGCATAAGCTACTTTTTGGTATAGGCACTTACCTTAACCACCATCAACATAAGCTAGCCCTTGGTATGGGCATTTGTCTCGACCACTACTGGCACATACTAGCCTTTGGTGTGGGTACCTACTGTAATCAGCGTCAGTAGAAAATTCCCCTTGGTGCAAGTAGTTACCTCGACTACCATTGGCACATGCTATCTCTTTCTATGAGCACTTATCTCAAACACCATTAGCACATGCTTGGCCTTAATGTGGGCCCATGCCTTGACCACTATTGACACCTATGAACTCTTAGTGTAGGATATGACTATATGAAAATAGTGTCCTTATTTTAGATAGTTTAATGTTTACTACAAGTATATATGTAAAATCTTTCATGCTCTTCAAGGGATGGTTATTCAGGTCCCTTTCCCCCCCACAAAGGGAGTAGGTATGTGTAATAGGCCTGTCATTATGTATATCCATACCGACATCCCTATAGAAAAATCTAGGTTGTGTATGCCTTTTAGTCATGCTATTTGGTGACTTCTTGCTTCGGTGACTTGTAGGCACCCATGGCCTAGATAGGCTAGCATGCATATAGAAATATGCCTTGGCTATGCTGAGCTCAAGCTTGTGCCTATGGCTGATGCTACCCCAAAACCTAGAGGAAGTCCCTGAATAGGGTAGTAGCTCTTAGGGTGGTGTAAGCAGAAGCTGTGGTCATAGGCTAGGTCTTGCCAAGTATCTTAAGTATTTGGCTATCTCATGGTCCTTTCCAACCACTGAAGGAGAGTGAGCATTGGTGAACCGACCATCAGTGCAAATCTTAGTGGTAGTAGTAATTATTCAAATGAAAACTTTTAAGGTTGAAGTAGGGAAAAGTTCCATGTGAACAGCACTTGCACATGGGTTAGACGATCCTAGAAGATGGGGGAAGCCTGTTCAATAGTGTGTCTGGCATAAGCTTTGAAAACTAATTGGGTTAAAATTCCTAAACCAAGATGCAATGATTGACAGTAAGATTAGGGAGTCTGAGACATTGGGGGGCTTTAGGAAGAGTTATCTTTTCTATTTAATAGCCTCCCTAACCTAAAAATGGCTCGGTTAGAGGTAAGGTCTAGTGGCTAGAAGAGCACAATATGTCACATGGTGTCTAGTATGCCCCTGATGACCTTTGAAAATCTAGAGGATCAAGTGTTGTCCATGCCCATCATATTCATAACCACATATGGTTTCCAAGGTGAATAGCCTCTAGTCGATGGAACAATATAGGTAAGGGAAGTTAGCAAAATGGATCCATTAGCTTGAGAAAATGATTGGCTTTGAGGGTTGGACATAAAGGTCCTAGTCTCGAACTTGTAGATTGGCTATGCACTGCTCAAGCCACTCCCATAGTGAGAGCTAGTCATCGCATGCCAACCTAAGGATGAACTGGGAATGGCTCCCTTAGGGGCTTTCCCTGGGTAATGAATAGTTAACTCAACATTGGTATGGACAAAAGGAATCTGACTATTTAATTAAAACAAACCATAGTGATGGTCCTTGCAGATACTCATGTAATGTGATTTTTGCCCAGTGCTCTAAATGTAAAAGTGAAAAAATTCAACCAAGTAAGGGTAAACAATAGGAGTAACTATGACTCTTTTAAGGTAGCCAAATGCCTCATCATCTTACTAACATGCATGATTGGATTAATGAGATTCCTACTATCCTTATCTATTATCCAGCGAAGCCATAGCTAAGGGAATGGGCTCAACAAAATTAGCAAGGAAAGAAAACCCAGATTAGGTTGACTCTAGTTTGACTTTGTGAAATGACTTTAGAGGTGTAGAATGATAGGAACCTTGAGGCAAAATTGAAATACCATTACTTTTAATGTTATTTACTTATTCAATGAATAAGATGTAGGGCATGATCCCTTTTTTTGGCCCAAGGCCAGCCTCAATCGATCAATCTGGGTAGAAAACATTGTTAGCTAGAGAGCTTGGCTATGGTAGCACATCTGTTAAAAGATAACACAAGTGTCCTAAAATGATCGCAATGAGAACAAAAATCTCGTGTCAAACAAAAAGGTTAAAGCTTGTTTGATTTTAAGTTCTAGTATGAATACAAACCATGAAAGCATGGCCTATCAATCCTTTAGACCTTCAAATTTTGAAGCTAGAGATGTCAAAAAGTTACCACAAGAATAACTGGCTTGTGGCAACCAAGTATTCATAGCGATGTTGCTTTTTTATCCTTCAATGTTGGCTCTTCCTATCATTCTGAAGTAGAATTCACCAAGTGTTGGATTGTTCACCCACCAATAAGGATTGTGAGTTGGTTTAGGACCATTATGAGATAGGTTAGTCTTAGACTACTGATGGTAGCATCGCAATAGTAATTCAACCTAATATGAGAGGAATCATTGATTTGCATAATTGGTCATCATACTTGGTTGAAAAGCTAGCAGCATGAAGCTACCATGTGCTAGATTATGACTGAACACCTCTAAGTCATAATCCAAGCTAGAAGTGATGCATGCATCTATCACCTTGTTGTCAACCCACAGTAGAGGCCCATGGCCCTCAAAGGCATGTGTCGTAGGTGTAGCCCTTATGGTGGACAAGCTACGTAGGCATCCTTAGAGCTCAATTGCCACTGAGTGGTAGGTAGATCCTTTATAGATGACTTAAATACATGATGGGGTATTGTAAGTGGCATAGTGGCCTTGCTACCATGATCTACTAAGATTTAGCCCTTTGTCACTTCAATTTATCCGTCCCCCCATAGCTACCAAAGTCTCTTCACTTCATTTTTTACCCCACACTCATCTGGGGTTAGGGATAAATAGTTTTCTCTGTTGCAATTGATTCAGTAGGTTGATGACATCCTTCCTTCAAGCATCCAAATAAACAACAACCAAATACTCTTAGTATTTGTTACAGAGATAGGCTTACCTTTGGTGTGGGCACTTGCATTAAACTCCATTAACACACACTGGCCCATAGTATAGGTTGTTGCATCGAACACCACCAATAGCATCTAGGCCTTGGTTGGTGCAGGCAATTGCATCCAACACCATCTACAAATGCTGGCCCATTGTTGCCTTAGAAACCATTAGCAAATGCTAGCCCGTTGGTATAGGATGTTGCCTTTGATGCCATTGCTTGATGTTGGCACTTGGTGATGACACTTGCCTAGACCACCATCAGTGCAAGTAGGCCCTTGGTATGGGTTGTTACCTCAGACACTTATTTGGTAGATGCTAGTGTCACAGTTCATGCACAAGTCCTAATCAAGTAGGTTGAGAGAAGCAGGTTGTTAGAGTTGGTGCAAGCAAAGCATTAGGAAGGATTGAGACCAAGGTCCTAAAGGCACATACGAGGCCAAAGTGTGCAGACAAGGCCTAGGCTAAGGTGTGAGAGCATGGTGAGGTTAGCAATCTAGTGCTAAGAATAAGGACTACTCATTAAAAGGATCTAGAACACCTTAGAAGAGTGGTATAGGTACATAGACACAGAAGGCTCAAGATTACCCTAGAGATAGGCTAGAAGTGTGAGTGCAAAAGAGTCTAGAGAAGCTTGAAGGCTAGCTAGTTTCTAGGCATTAAGGTTCCAAAAGGGCCTGGCACAAGAACAGTAATAGGCACAATAGCACCCAAAGGCTTTACAAAGCCCTAGTTGTATGCAGAGCAGTGACTAGATGAGGAAAGTTTTAGAACCCACTAGGTGTGAGCACTTAGCGAGAGTGCCTAGACTCTTCCAGACCTAAGGCTCAGTGGGGAGCTTAGAACAAGTTAGACTTTACAAAAGCCTTAGCTGACCTAAGAAGTGTCTAACGCATGAAAAGGTCCAAAAGGCTTATGAAGGCCACTCACTTGGATTAGTAAGGGCCATATGTGTTAGGGAGGCTCAAGTATTAATAAGGGCCCTCCCCTTCATTGGTGAAAAGTTAAAAGCTACACAAGAATAGCCAAATCATAGACTTGGGCATTAAGTAGTTGTATATAGCATTAAGTAAATAAAAGTTACAATTACTTTAACTTTCTTTCTTAGCTTTGTCCCAAACTCTTAGGGAGCTAATGGAGTCCATGGCAAAAGTGCTCAGCATAAAGTTAGGGAAAAGGTTGACTTAGGCATACGTATGGTAGTTCTTGCATAAGGCCACATAGTAGTTGGCTTAAGCTCCTAACCCATGACAATTGGTATTTGAGCCAATTCCAATTGAAGTAGGTATCAGAGCAGGTTTAACCATAGGGACATCAGAACCTTCATTATAACCAATGTTGATATCAATTTAGGTTGTGCGAGCAACTTGCATGCTAGTGTACCGATTGTGCTATTGACTTGTAGTGGGGTTGGATAGTGTGATCATTACTGGTTGTTGATGCCAAGAATAGCACATATGGATGCTTGAGTGCTCCTAAGGATATGAAAAGATCTTTAGTTCAAGCTTCATATTTGTGGTTGAGTGCATAGGTAATGTGTATGAGGGCCACCCACCCATGTGCAAGGGGAGAAAGGCTGGTTAAAAAGAGAGATTGTCATCCGTGAAAGTTAGTTTGAGGGCACCAAGGATTGTATATGAGTGCTAGATTCCATATAGAATGAGTTCAAAAAAGGGTAAAAGCAATTGGTAAGAGCTGAGTTAAGTGGTAGGGTACAAGACTTGAAGTAGGAGTATTACCATTACTGAGTGGTGGTTAAGGCTAAGTACCCTAAGTCTGCATAGCTTGAAGATAAAGGCTAAGCCTAGTGGTAGGGGCTTGTGTGAAGGAGACAAGAGTAGCAATACCTTAAAGGAAGAGTAAGCCAATAAAGAACCGCAGCATAGGAAAGCAAGGACCAAAGGTTCAAAGGTATGGGTGACCATATCCTTTGACTACTTTTTATGCTCAAGACCACATAAGGCCAAAGAACACTTATAGTGGAAGAAGCTCAGAGCCATTGTGAGGATTTAGGGAAAGTCCAATGGCAAGAGTCATAATGGTAGTTGAGCTAAAAGGAAGGGATCTTTTAAGCTCCTAATGAGGGTAAGGCAAGTGTGGCTACAAAGAGCCATCAGCCCTAGAGATAGATGGTTCATCAAATAAAGAGTAATGGACTAGATGTGAGCATTGCATGCCCTACACTAGTGAGCATTGCATACCCTGAAGGGCCTATTGAGTGTAAGAAAAAGGTAATGGTACATCACAAACTAAGGCACTACTCATTTTAATAAGCACTGGTTTCATAGGAACCACCTAGGATCATGACCAGAACATGGGATGACTATGAAGGTGTATCAAGAACCATCACGTGCCAGAAACCATTAAGACAAGAGTGGGACATCAATCTAGCATGCATGGATGGTGAATGAATGACATCTTTTAGTAATAAAGACATTGATAGAACAAATAGAAAAGAATGTCATGGATCCATGTGTAAGTCTTAAGCCAAATAGGTCGAGAGACATACCTTATTTGATTTAGTGCTAGTGAAGGACTGGGAAAGATCGAGACCAAAGTCCTAAAATCACATACAAGGACCAAGTGTGTGGAGTAGGGCCAAGGTAAAAGTATAAAAGCACGACGAGGTGAGTAGTCTAGTGCTGATAATTGGGACTGCTTATTGAAAGGATCTGGAAAACCCCAAAAGAGTGGCATGGGCAAATAGGCATAAAAGGCTCTTGATTAACCTAAAGATAGGCTAGGCATATGGTTGTAGAAGAGTCTAGAGAAGATTGGAGGCTAGCTAGGTACGAGGGCACTGATGGTTTCATAAGGGCTTGGTATTGGAATAGTAGTAGGCACTATAACACCTAGATGAAGAAGGCTCTAGAAGGCTATAGCTGGATATAGATCAATGACTAGTTGAGGAAGGTTTTGGAACTCACTAGGCATGGGTACTCAGCAGCAGTGCCCAAACTCTTCCAAACTTAAGGCTGCACGGGGAGCTTGGAATAAGCTAGATTCTGTAAAGGCCTTAGCCAACCTAGGAAGTGTCTAGAGACCATGGAAGGGTCTAAAAGGCCTATAAAGGCCACACACTTAGATTAATAAGGGCTATATATAGTGGAAAGGCTCAAGTATAAATAAAAGCCCTCACTTTCATTAGTGAGAAGTTAAAAGCTACACAAGTAAGAAGAACTAAGTCATAGACTTAGGCATTACATAATTTTATATAGCATCATGTAAATAGAAGTTACAATTGCTTTAACTCTCCTACCTAGATTTTTTCCAAGTTTTTAGAGAGCCAATGGAGTGCACGGCAAAAGTGTTTAGCTTAGAGTCAAGGAAAATGCTGACTTCGGCATATAGATGGTAGTTTTCTGCTTAAGGCTACACAGTAGCTAGGCTTAAGCTCTTGGCCCATAATAGTGGCACTTAGTCAAGAATATGTACTGTGACCCTCCTACCCATGGCACTTATCTAACCTTCGATCGCCATCAACATAAAGTGATGCTCGATGCATATGTCATTGGCTCTAGCCATAAGCCAAACTTTATGCTAACTTGGATAGGGCATTGACTCTATCTGCCTAACATAGCTTACAAAACTTAAGTGCTCAAAATAATTCTAGCTTGTCAAAGATTATGCTGTAGTATTAGGCCTTCTAGAAGCCCTTAATTTTGATCTTCTAGGACTATATTTAGAAGTGCCTATACCTGGGCCTAGCTTAATTTTACCAAACTTGAACACTGTGCCTGAGCCTTTAGAGTCTTGATCACTGCCCATACCACTATTTTATGGTAGTTTCCTATAACTTAGGCCTCTAGTGGGCCTTAAAGATTGGTCCCTCTGGCTATTAGACCTTATCCACTAAAACTAGAATTATGCCTTAACTAGAAGGTAACCCTTAGTCTTAGACCAGTGTCATGGTCAAGCCCTAGTATGCCTCGATCTTGCCATGACTAACCTTGAGCCAAGCAACGAATGGGGCCTTATGGTTGTGATAATGGTTCTAGAGCTGTTCATGGATAGTGTAAACCTAAGAACATGTTACTGATAGTGTGTACGATGGTGTGAGCCCTAGGCCCCAAGATGCATGAACAAGTGCAAGCCAATGAGCGAGCACCTTTGAGCTAGGTAGCCAGTCAGGTGTTATTGGTTAAAGTCTTGTGCAGGCACCCTTGAGTGGGTTAGTGGAGCAATGAGTGAAATTTGAGAATTATGATGGCTAAGAGACAAGTCACTGAGCCTTAAATTGTTTGAAGAAAGGCTTTAAGATAGTTAGAAAGAATAGCATCCCAATTTTAGATAGTCTTATGGTTCTTAGTAAGATGGTTGGGAAATCTCTTACACTCTTTATAGGGGGTGACTGGTGTCAACTCTCCACCACCCCCTTGGCTAGTAGGTAGGCAAGGGCTTGGCTAGTTTAAAGTGAGCTATTTGTAAGCACATGTAGTGTCTAGGTGGGCAGGTATCATTGGGTCATGAATGTGGCATAGTGCCTTCTTTGGTCATGGTAAATGTGGGGATAATTAGGGCCAGCAGGCCCCATAGTGCTCCTTCGTGTTGAACCATCGAGGTTACACACTAACATTCAATATGCACCTCAGTTTCCCCTCATCAAGCTAGTTTGATGATTAACTAAGGGTTATGAGATGGTGTTTGTGTAGGAGGAGCAAATCATCCTTAAGGGATGAGTGGCTAGCAGGTAGGCACTTTGCTAAACCTTTGTGGCCAATTAGTAGTGGTGTGCTACAGTTAAGGTAGACACCCAAGTTCTTCAAGGTAGGATGGGCATCATGTCAAGTGTCTATCATGCATGTGGGTAGCCTAGAATAAGGCTAAGAGTTGAGGCCTTGAGATGTGAGTTTCACAGGGACGAGATGAGCCAAGTGTGGCTTCGATCTAGCTATTGACCAACATCTATGTTTTGCCTTTAGGTTCAAGGCATGAGAGCTTGTATACGATGTGAACAAGCGTTGTGTTGGGTTCTCACCATGCCAAAATGAGGTAATATCACGAGAACTAGGGTCATACATCCTTATGAGCTAGGCAGGTTAGTGCTTGAGACATTGATAGTTACGAGTAGAGATGGGTGCTCAGGGCCACCTCGAGAATCATAGGTTGACTATGCTAATGGGAGTTAGGTTCTTCCCTATTAAGTTTAAGAATATTGCATGTAACCCTATAGGATTCAACCTAAGAAGGGTTCATGAGTATGCAACTTAAAGGATTGAAAATGATCTATCTATGGAGAAATGGACTCAAGAAAAGTTATCCTTGACTAAAAGTAGTCTTAGTGCCATACGGATGCATGGTTTCAATCTAAGGAATGCATGGCCCATGACATTTTGGTATTAGAGCCTAGTTTGACTTAGTGGTGGGATTAAAGTGGCCCAAGTGTGGGTATGATAATGAGAAATTGAGGCCGTGCTAAGCTCAAAGAGAGGTATTGAGGTGAGATTGCAATATCATGGAAATGTGGGCTCAATAATGAGCCATCGAGGTGATAAATGGGAAAAAATGGCCTAAGTGAAAGGCCATCGAGGAGGCTCTTGGATGCTAAGTGAAAGGGCATGAGAGTCTAGATTTACCTAACAAAAGGTGTTGGCTTGTTTGGATGGAAAAACTATGTTGAGATCAAAATGTGAAAAAGGAACTATATCTTGAAATGGTGTTTGAGTAAAGCCATGTGGGCTGAATGAGTTTTTTTTTTAGGGACATGAGTAATGCATATTGAGATTAGTTACTAACATGTGCACTTATTATATGGTGCAAATGCTCTAGCAGGGGTATAAGTCGAGTAGTTGGATCTAAGTATAGAGCCATTCTACAGAGGTAAAGAAGTTTGAGTTAGCTGATGATGAAAGCCTTGATTTTGTGATGGTCAGCAAACCATGAGTTCTTATGGTTAACGGATCACAAGAGTGTGTAGATCAGTGAACCATGCTTTATGTTGGCTAAGAGAGAAGGTTTTATGAGATGTGGTGGTTAGTAGACTAGAACATTGGTCGACAAACTAAAATAATGTGCAGTTCAATGAAATGAGTAAGCAAGAATTGGTGAATTGACAAGGCCTTGAGTTATGTGGGTTAAAGGACAGATTGAGGTGAGTATGTTGATGGTATTTGTGTTCAAGTAAGATTTGGTTAGTGAACTAGATGAGTTTGAGCAAGGAAAAATTGAGCCAATTGATTGAGCCAAATACAGAACCTTTTTGAATAAATATTGCCCAATGGGATTGAAGTGGATCAATGGATCCTTGAGCTTTATAGAGGCTTTGAGTTACCCTTTGAGATATGCCAGAGCCAAGGCAGATGAGTTATGGAACCATCATAGAGACATGGTTACATGCAAAGCTAAGCTGAGTTCAACTAAAAGTGGGGGAGACTTGTGATTTCTGGTGGTGCTATGCCAAGATAGTAAAGCCTATAAGATATCTAAGCATTGAGTTTAAGTTTGAGATAAGGTGCCACCATGAGAGTGGTTGGCCAAAGGGCCACACCTAGAGAGGTAACCTTAGAGGGGCCAAAAGGAACCAAGTTGTGAGATGATCGAAATGTTTGAATGCCACCATGCTAGGGTCTATTTTAGGTGGTGATGTTTGAGGGCAGTTGACTTAAGCACCATGTCTAGAGGGGAGCATCAAAGAGTTGGTGTTAGAGGTGTGTAGTTGGTGGGATGGGTCATGTCTAACAAGGCATACCAATGTGTGGCGAAGTAGGTGGTCATTCATTTGACTAAGGGCCATGATCAATTAGGTGCCTTAAGGTTGCAACATGATGTGATCATGGGTGAAGTAGTGCAGTGGCACTTGTTAATCAATAGTTTGGGTTTAGTAGTCATATATAGAGATAGCATAAAGGTGCATTAGAGCTAGGATAAGACCTATCTACATCGACAATGAAAGAGTACTATAGGTAGTGCCTCATGTGAAGGGATCTCGACCCAATCCTTAAGGGAACAAGTGAGAAACATATGAGAAAATGTCAACTGTATGCAATAAGAGAGTTGGGTGTGGTCTTGGCATCGATGAGGGCATCGATATAGTAAGTAGGGGAAAGTGTCATGGTCAGCCATTAGTGTGCTTTGGTCTTACCATGATTGACCTTAAGCTAAGCAATGGATGAGGCCTCATGGTTGGGACTATGGTCTTGGAGCTATGTATGGGCAATGTAAGCCTAAGAACATGTTATTGATAATATGTGTAGCTGATGTGAGCACCAACCCCAAGATGCAAGGGCAAGTGTGAGCCAATGGGTGGGCACTTTGAAGCCAAGTAGCCTGTTAGGTGCTATCAGTTGAAGTCATGCACAGGCAACCACAAATGTGTCAATGGATCAACGAGTGAAATCTAAGAATTATGGTGGAGAAGAGATAGGTCACTAGACCCTGAGTTGGTTGAAGAAAGACTCTAAGATGGTTGGGGAGAAAAGTGTCCCCATTTCAAATTGTCTTATAGTTCCTAGTAAGATGGTTGGGAAATCTCTTATGCTCTTTATAGGGGAACAACTGGTGTTAGCTCTAGACCACCCCTTAGCTAGGGGATATGCGAGGACCTCACTAGTCGAAAGTGAGCTACTCTTGGGCATATGTGATGCCTAGGTGGGTAGGCATCATTAGGTCACGAGTATGGCATAGTGCCTCCTAAGGTGATGATAAACCTAGGGATGGTTAGGGCCGATAGATCTCGTATCGTGCCTTTATGTTGAACCATGAGTATAGATGCTATCATGTGCCAAGAACCAATCTGTGCCAAAGAGCATCAGGATGAGAGTGTGACATCAATCCAGCATGCACATGCTATGAATAAATGACATTCCCTAGCAATGAGGGCGTTGCTAAAATGAGTGAGTGAGAATGTCATGATTTGTGCACAAATCCTAAGCTGACTGGGTTGAAAAATATAGCTTGTTTGAGTTGGTATAGGCAAGGACCATGAAGGATTAAGAACAAGGTTTGAAAAGCACATACAAGGCTTAAGTGTATGGACCAGAGCCTAGGCTAAGGTGCAAAAGCATGGCAAGGTGAGCATCTTAGTATCGAGAATATGGAATACTTATTAGAATGATCTAGAATGCATCAACAAATTGGTACGAGTAATAGGCACATGAGGCTTTATATTAGCTTGGAGACACACTGTGCACGCGAGTGTAGAAGAGTCTAGAGAAGCGTAAAGGTAGGCTAGGTGGGTGGGTACTAAAGGTTCTAGAAGAGCTAGGCATGAGAATAGTAGTAGGTACTATAGCACCTAGATGAAGAAGGATTTGGAAGGCCTAAGCTATGGGTAGAGCAGTGACCAGACAAGGAAGGATCTAAAACCCACTACGCACAAACACTTAGCAAGATTGCCTAGACTCTTTCAGACCTAAGGCTTAGCAAGGAGCTTGGAACCAGTAAGATTTTGCAAAGGCCTTAGCCAACATGGAAAGTGTTTGGGAACCGTGGAATGGTCTAAAAGGCCTATGATGGACACACACTTGGATCAGTAAGGGCCATATGTGCTAAGGAGGCTCAAGTATAAATAGGGGCCCTCTTCCTTATTTGTAGAACGTTAGAAGCTACACAAGTAAGAAAAACCAAGTCATTAACTTAGGCATTGAACAATTGTATATAGCATCAAGTAAATAGAAGTTACAATTGTTTTAACTCTCCTTTTAGCTTTCTCCTAAGTTTCTTGGGAGCTAATGGAATGCACGGTAAAAGTGTTCAACATAAAGTCAAGGAAAAGGCTAACTTAGGCATATAGATGGTAGTTTCCCACCTAAGCCCATACCGTAGCTAGGCTTAAGCTCCTAGCCTATACCATTGTATGGATGTGTGGCTATGCAGGTGTGCATACTAGAGCTTGATCGAGAGGCTTGTGTGTTGAGCTAGTGTGCAAACTAGTGCTCAACAACTAGTGTTGTATGGTGTGCCATGTTGACAGATTGGTGTGTTAGCTTATGAGAACTAGAACTGAATCACTTGAGTGCCTACTTGAGTTAAGGTAATCCTATCATTTATGCATCCATGATCTAATATTTTGTGTGTTTTGTGTTGTGGCATGGCTTGCGAAAACCATACAAGAGACCAAAGCAAGTTACTCAAAGAGTGCCTACCTACAAAGAAGTAGGGGAAGGTTTCAACAAGATATGTACTAACAAGCACTCGATTAGCAAAGTGTGAGGAGGTCGTTCTTTAGATAATAGATTAGTTTAGAGATGTTGAGGGATTCTTGAATAAGGTAATGGAGAAGCTCATGCAGTGTAATGAGGCATTAGAGTCTATGGTGACAACTTTGTGATAGGAGCTAGCTAGGCTCAAGTTTAACCATGATGCATTATGAGCTACCACTATTGCTGGTGTAAGCTTAGGACTGAGAGTGGAGGTGCCTAAGCATTTTATTGATGGACTAAAGTCATGGGTAAAGGCAATGATACAAAAAAATGGTGTGCAAGAGTCAAGTCAGGCCAGAGTTGGTATGGAATCATTAACTTAGGTTAAGTGCACCAAGTCTCCAAGGTTAAAAGGGAAAGGCTAGAAGGGGGAGAGATCGATGTTTATTCCTCGAGGAAGGAAATGGCTACAAAGGAGCCTAGATTTTGCGAGACTAACAAAGTTGCCAACAGGGGCAAAGGGCCCTTGAGTTACTATTTTTATGCCAGTCCATATTAGGTTAGGGAGTGCTTGAAGCTTTTAGCCATCAAGTGGGTAGAAGGGCTATCCGAAACCAAGAGTGGCAATGGTAAACAACACAAGAAGGAGCCCAAAGAGGAGTGGCCAGCTGCTAGTTAAGACTGTCGAAGGGTTAGGAACTCTCGAGGAGCTGATGAAGGGAAATTAGTGGTAGCTGAGTGCCTCAGCATGAGTCCCACAGTGCGGCCAAATTCTTCATAAGAGAGTGTGTCATGAGCAACTCAAAGGAAGCATAAGAAGTATTGGTAGCATGGGCAGAAGAGGCCATTATAGCAAAGTGCTAAGGAACCTAAGATTGAGAATGACGAAAGCCAATAGAGTACATGTTTGGGTATGGGACCAAAATGTTGGAAAATTGGTTTGTGGTGTAGGAGTTGGAACCAATGTCAAAGCTGGGCACATCATCCCCTTAGCAATGAGGGTGTTGCTAGAACAAGTGGAGGAGAACTTCATAGTTCATAAGGTGGTCCAGACCTAGGGGTTCTCTTTGAGTCGAGTGACAAATCTTGTTCTAGTAGGATAAAGTCTAACTACTAAGGGGACCAAGCCCTAAGGTGCACTAGTGGTCCAGGTTATGAGGAACTAGCCTAAAACAATGAGGCAAGTAGTGAATGAGACTCCAAAGGCGCAGAAAAAATGTTCAAGTTTGGTAGGATTGAGCCAAAATTAAAGGTAAAAAGTGGTGAGCAATGCATAGACACCTAGTTAGACTCAGCTGTGAGCACTGATGATCGAGGGGCAGGTATATAGTTAAGCCCAAGTGTGGGCATGCCTAATCACAAACCTGGGAGGACCAGATTTGGGGGCTTTTAGAAAGCCTACCGCTTAGCATGAATTTAGCAAGTCAAAGATTGTGTAGCAGCACTAAATCCCCTAGAATCAAGGATTGTAACTTAGTTCTTAGAATTAAGGGATTGTAATCTCTAGAGCTTAGGAATGCATCTCAGGCACTAAATGTAAATGGGAGCTTAGCCATAAATAGAGAGTCCCTTACCCTTATTGTACACCCACCAGAACCATTTAGTACTGACATTTTTACTCTTACCTTAAACCTTTTTGTTGTTCTTTTGTTAGCCTTTCTTCTAGCATTTGCTATGCCCTTTCCTTTTGTAACATACTAGGCTGCCAAGCCCTGTAGTCTAGATTATCCATGCACAATTTCTTCTGTTAGGTTGATCTAGGATGCAAAGAGTCCAATCCCATGTCCTAGAGTCATGCAAGCCTAGTGTTTGAGTCTTAGCTTGTGACAAGTGGGGTTCTCTCTGAGTTGAGTGTAGTTCTAGTTCTAGCAAGATAGAGTTTGACAGTAAAGGGGACAATGCCTTGAGGTGCATTAGAGGTCCAGGACATGGGGAACTAGCCCAAAATAATGAGGTAAGTAGTGATCAAGACTCTAAAGGCTCAGGGAAGGTGTTCAGGTTTTGTAAGATTGAGATAGGCCGAAGGGTGACATGGGTGAGCAATGTGTGGGCACCAAATCGGACCTCATCAAGAGCACTAATGACTGAGGTATAGGTGTATGGTTAGGCCCAAGTGTGGGCACGCCTCTAAGAGGATCAAATTTAGTAGCTTCTAGAAGTCTTGGGGTTCAGCATGATTTTAGTGAGTTAATGATTGTGCAGTAGCACCAAATCCCCTAGAATTAGGGATTGTATCTTAGCTCCTAGAATCAAAGGATTGTAATCTCTAGAGTTCATAAATGTATCTCAAGCACTAAATGTAAGGGGGACTCAGCTATAAATAAAGAGTCCCCCGTCCTCATTGTACAGAAGCTAGGACTATTGAGTAATAACATCTTTACTCAAGCCTTCAACTTTTCTATTGTTCTTTTGTTAGCTTTTCTTCTAGCACTTATTGTGCCCTTTCACTTTGCAGTGTACTGGGAGGCCAAGCCCCACAATCTAGAGTGTCTAACATCATTTCTTGCATTACATTGATTTGGGACACAAAAGAGTTCATTCTTATGTCTTGGAGCCACGTAAGCTTGGAGCTTAAATCTCAGCTTGTGACACATGCACATGCCTTGACCACCATCGAGACTTGTTGAACCTTTGTATTCATACATACTTCAACCGCCATAGGCACATGTTGGCCTTTGTGTGGGTAGCTCCCTCGAACACCATTGGCATATGCTTGGTTGCACAGCGTGCACAGATATCCTAGGCTCGAGCTGCGCACCATGTGCACCATGACTGTGCAGTAAGTCGGTTCAGGCACATCTTTATATTTGTACCATACCAATGCCATATTTATCGCTTGTAAATTCATACAATGGTCCCTTAAACCTTCATGTGAAGTTTCATGGCAAGATGACTTGTTTTCTATTTTTCACAATTTTTAAATTTTTTTATGGTTTGAAATTTTTTTAAAAAGAGTTTTGGCCCCAAATTTGGTATATATGATCCATGTATTTTTTTGGCATCCATAAAAAAATTTATCTAAAATATCAAAGTATAGAATTTGTGGCTATTTGAAAAAAGCATCTCCATTTCAAACACTTGAATGGCTACCAGTGGCAAACCTATAAAAGTTCTTATGCTCTTTAAGGGGGTGTGAGTTGTCAACCTTGCTTAGGGGATAAGGGGCCAATATAATGGCCAAGGACTAGCACCCATCACACATCATATGTGCATGCCTCCTCAGCCTGCCACCCCTAATCATCGAAAGCCTAAATGCCCTCTGTTAGGTTCTTTGATGATGCTCCAGTAATGCTACCCTAGCCAAAAAAATGTGGCACCAGCACATTCTTGAGCCCAGCATGTGCACTATGGCCCAGAATTAAACTTTAGCCAAGGCTTTAAACATCATTAGCACAAGTTGGCCTTTGGTATGGACACTTGGCTTGACCATCATCGGCATAAGCTGGCCCTTGGTATGGGCATTTGCCTCAACCAACATTGGCATATGTTGGCCCTTTGTGCAAGCACATGCCTTGATCAACATTGGCATAATCTAGACCTATTATGGGCACATGCCTCGATTAACATTTGCATAATCTAGACTTGTGCGAGCACATGCCTCGATCAGCATTAGTAGAAGATAGCCCTTGGTATGGGCAGTTGCCTTGAATACCATTAGCATAAGCTATCCCTTGCTATGGGCACTTCTCACAAACTCCATCGGCATATCTGGGCCTTAGTGTCAGCACATACTTTGACCACCACTAGCACTTGTGGACTTGTTGTGCGAGATATACCTATTTGAAAAAGTTCCCCATTACAGACACTTTAATGTCTATTGGTAGCAAATCTGTAAAATCTATCATGCTCTATAGGGGGTGATTATCCAAAGGTATGCATGATGGGCCTATCATTGTGTACATCCATGGCAACATCCTTGGAGCAAAATCCAAGCCGTGCATGCCTTCTAGTCATGCTATCCAGTGACTGGTTGCTCTGGTGAGCTATAGGTGCCTATTACCTCAACTGGTTGGCATGCATGTGGAAAAAAGGCTCAGCTGTGCCAAGCTCAAGCTCGTACCTATAGTTGATGTTGCCCCAGACCCTAAGGCAAGTCCTTTAGTCAAGCAATAGCTCCTAAGGGGTACAAGTAGAAGCTGTGGTCACAGGCTTGGTCTGGCCAAGTCTTTCGGGTATTTGGCAGTTTCGTGGTCCCTTCTCATCGACCATAAAAATGCCTTGGCTTGGCCAAGCCTGTGCATGTGTCACACTCTACAAGACCATCGTCAAGGCCAAGGCTTGAGCACCTGAGGCTAAAGGCCAGACCCTCACTCAAGCACCAACCTGGGAGAATGAGTCCCTGCGAGAGTTACTCGATGCTAAGCCTAAGGACCATTTGGAAAAAGCTTCTAGAAGTCCCAAAAAGGTGATGTAGGTACTATAGGTGCAAGGGCTCTAGATAAACCTAGACATAGGCCAGGTGCATGGGTGTAGAACCTTCTAGAAAAGGTAGATACAAAAATGGGTATGGTTACTATAACACCAGGTAAGGAAGCTTATGGAAGACCTGAGGCATAGGCACTTTGTGAGAGAGCCTAGAACTTTCTGGACCTAGTGCGTCATAGAGTGTCTGGAACTAGCTTATTTCTAGAAATTCCTTAGCCAACCTTGTATGTGTCTAGGGGCCTTGGAATACTTTATAATGTATATAAAAGCCATACACTTGTCCCCTTGGTGACCACCAAGGCCATGGGGGCTTAAGTATAAATAGGGGTGCCCCTTCCCCGATTACACCAACTTATGAGCTAGTGAACTTGTGAACCTACAAAGCTACTCAAGCACATTTGTACATAAGCCATATTTTTCCAGCAATAGAAACAATCTTGTATTCTTTTACCAATGCCTTCTTAGTGTACTATAGTGTTCAATTTCTTGAGGGCCTAATTAGTCCTTGGTGAGTGGCATGCTTACTCAACCTGGTTAAAGACTGACTTACGCATACATGAATAGTAGTTTCCTATCAAAGGTTGCATGGTTGCAAAGCTTAAGACCAAAGTCGGTGATAGTTGGTATCAAAGCACAGTTTAGTGTGCGACCCCAATCCAAGACAATGTTTACTTCCAGAATGAGCCATCAACACACTGAAGGCAAAAGGCTTGTAAGACATGCATTACTAGAAAGGGTAAGAAAGGACTAGTAGGGACATGATCTCAGCCTTTGATACCTAGTTGGCCAAGGTGAAGTTGGTAATGGCTAAAATATGGGACAATTATAAAGACCAAAATGAAAGAATTGGTCTCGGTTGGAAAAGAGATAACGAAAGAGATAAAGCAAACTCTTTCCAAAGAAATCAAAAGCCTTACCCATAAAAACTCTACCCTAAAAGCCTTGGTAGAGGCCATGAGGGAGGAGATGGAGTAGCCTAAGAGAACCCTCTTCATATGTGAGGCAATCGTAGAGGGAGGTATACTTGTAATAACTCCTAGGACTAGGGTAGAGGTTCCCAAGCCTAAGGAGTTCAAGGGGACATAGTCTGCAAAGGATGTAGATAATTTCTTATAGGGCATAGAGTAGTATTTCC
The DNA here is from genome assembly GCF_047325235.1 of Durio zibethinus. Classification (NCBI taxonomy): domain Eukaryota; kingdom Viridiplantae; phylum Streptophyta; class Magnoliopsida; order Malvales; family Malvaceae; genus Durio; species Durio zibethinus. Next base: position 856,193 of record NC_143164.1, on the reverse strand, counting down.
ATGCAATGGGTATTGAAGGGGATGCTACTAAGGTAAACACCACCTCTATGTATCTTGTAAACATCACACTTTTATGGTGGCATTGTAGGTCCAAAGAGACCAGGCACAGGGGTACTACCATTGGAAAGTGGGAGGAGTTCCAAAGGGAGTTTAGGCAATAGTTTTACCCATAATATGTCGTATAGGTTGCACTCGCCAATCTATGATGGCTCACCTAATATGGAGAGGTGTGTGACTATGTTCTAGAGTTCTCAAAACTTATGCTCTGAATTCCTAACCTTGGGGAGGATAGGGCACTTTACACATTTATGGATAGGCTCAAGATATGAGCTAAGCATGACTTCACTCGAGCTATGATTACTATTGAATCCTTTTGTGGAATTCAATAAAGGTGACAAGTTTGAGTCTTCCAAACCCAAAGGCAAGGGCAAAGGTGGGGGAGACAAGGACAAGAGTAGCAGTGGTAAGACACTAATGCATAAATAGAAGTCCTTTAAGGAGGGAGACAAAAAGAAGAACAAATGGCCAGTGATAAGGGATGGACCCATGACCAATTTTTTGTGTGATGGTCAACACCGAGCCAAGGATTGCCCTAATAAAGCCAAGCTTATGGCTATCATCAAGGGATACAAGGAGCAACCCAAGTAGGAGGGACTAAAACTTGGTTCGATCATGCTAAGTTCTATATTAGCAAAAAAGGGCCACAAGAGAAAGAGGCTCATGTTCATCAAAATCTCAATTACAGGGAAGTGCTTGAAAGCCTTAGTGGACACAAATACATCTGATCTTTTCATATTCAAAGGAATGGTGAAAAGACTACAGCTCAAGTTCAAGAAAAAGGTGGGATGGATCAAGACCATTAACTCCAAAGAAGTTCTAATCATTGGCATGGCATAAGGAGTTGAGTTACAACTTGGAGTGTGGAAAAGCAAGGAATCCATTGACGTAATCCTTCTGGATGACTATGACTTTGTCATCGGCTTAGATTTTCTTGATAGGATCAATGCACTCCTTGTTCCCTTCACTAACTACATTTGCATCATGGACCATCGGTGCCATTGTATTGTCCCAGTGAAATGAGAGCAAGGGACCATAACTAAGGCACTATCTACCATCGAACTTGCCACGGGCATGCAAAAGGAAGAGCCTAGCTTCTTGGTGGCCCTAAACGAGAATGACCCTCAAGAATTGAATGACAACACCCCCTTGGAGGTGTTGGAGTCCTTCAAGGATGTCATGCTTGCAGAATTGCCCAAGAGACTACCACCTAAAAATGAGGTAGACCACAAGACCAAACCGGTGCTTGATGCCAAGGCACTAGGCCAAGCCTGATAAAAGATGTGACCACCAAAGCTGAAAGAGCTAAGGAGATATCTCAAAGAGCTTATAGATTTAGGGGTTCATCAGGCCCTCTAAAGCTATATAGGGTGCACCAGTCCTATTTCATGGAAGTATGTTGGGGCCTTATGGATGTACGTTGACTATCGAGTACTAAACAAGCTCATGATGAAGAACAAGTATCCTATTCCCCTCGTTGTTGACTTGTTCAACCAGTTGGGAGGAGCATGGTGGTTTACCAAGCTAGATCTAAGATTCTAAAGGTGATGAACCAAAGCACCATGTGTGACTCACTATAAGGCATAGAGTTCCTAGTAATGCCTTTTGGTCTGATAAACATGCCCATGACATTCTGAATGTTAATGAACAAGGTACTAAAACCCTTTCTTAATAGATTTGTTATAATGTGCCTTAATGATATTGTTATCTATAACTGATCGCTTGAAGAACATGTGGATCACTTGCGACAAGTGTTCCAAGTACTAAGGGAGAATAAACGATACATAAAAAAAGTGAAATGTTCATTCACCCAGCATGAGGTCTCATTCTTAGGCCATATTATGGAAATGGCCGGATCCAGATAAATGGTGATAGGGTCAGTGTAATCTAAGAGTGCAAACTACCAATCAAGGTCATAGAGTTGCAATCATTCCTTGGTCTAGCAAATAGCTCTTGACAATTCATAAAGGGGTACTCAACCATTATAGCACCCTTGATCGACATGCTTAATAAGGGAAGAGTTTGGGAATAGAGTCCTAAGAGTTAAGATGTCTTCAATCACCTAAAGCAAGCTATCATAGAAGAGCCAGTCTTAGCTCTCTTTGACTATACCAAGCTAAATTATGTATGCACTAATGCATCCAACTTTGCTTTTAACAGTGTGTTGATGCAAGACTGGCATACAATTACCTTCAAGAGTAAAAAGCTTAATGAGATCAAGCATTAATTTACAGTCCAAAAGAAAGAGATGACTACTGTGGTGCATTTCTTGCACACATGGAGGCCTGACTTGTTAGGAAGTAAGTTTGTGGTGATGACCAACAACATGGCTACCAGTTACTTCCAAAGTCAAAAGAAGCTTACTCCTAAACAAGTTTGCTAGTAAGACTTCTTAGAGCCAAGTTTAATTTTACCATGGAGTACTAGCCAAGAAAGGCCAATGTCATGGTAGATGCACTCAGCCATAAGGCTGAACTAGCAATGATTAGTAGGCCAAAGGGTTCCCTACTTGCACATATCAAAAAAGGGCTGATCTAAGATCCCACAGCCAAAACCTTGATTGAGTATGTGAAACAAGAGAAGACTAGATGGTTCTACTTTGAAGGGGATCTACTCTACACCAAGGGAAACCAACTTTGTCCCACAATTTAGCAAGCTATGAAAGGAAATCATAAAGGAGTTTCACAACTCATGATGGGTAGGCCATCCAGGTGTGCACCACATCTTAGCCCTTATTGAGGACCGATATTATTAGACTAGGATAAGGGATGATATGATGGCCTATATTAGAACTTGTCTTGTGTGCTAACAAGACAAGATAGAGCAAAATCTCTAATCGACCTTCTAAAGCCACTGTCAGTTCCCAAACACCCATGAGAGAGTATCTCCATGGAATTTATTATTAGATTACCCAAGGTGGATGGGTATGGCAACATCTTCATAGTGGTGGACCAATTCTCCAAGTATGAAACCTTTATTCTAGCAACTAAGGAATGCCTAATAAAGGAAGCAACTTGATTGTTCCTCAAAACCATAGTTAAGTATTAGGGTGTTCCTTAATCCATCATCATTGATTGAGATGGTTGATTTATCAACAAGTTTTAGAGTGAACTGTTTAGGCTCCAGAGGTCTAACTTGAGGTTTTCTACCACTATGCACCCTTAGATAAATGGTAGACGGAGAGGGTGAATGGCTTCTTGAAGAGGTACCTTTGACATTATGCCAGTGCCTCCTAATGAAATTGGCCCAAATTTTTGGACATAGCTCAATTCTCATACAATCTTTAACAAAGTGACGCTATGAATCAAAGACCCTTTGAGATTGTGATAGAGCAGTAGCCATGTGCACCCGGTGCTATTGCCTTGGGGTACATGGGATTGAACCTAGTAGCTTACAAATTTGCCAAATCATGGCAAGAAGAAGTCGATCTAGCTTGAGTGTGTCTACACAAGGCCATGAAGTAATAAAAAAGTGGGTTGATTAATAGTGGAGGAACATGCAGTATCAAGTAGGTGACTCAGTACTAGTCAAGCTACACTTAGTGCTACGGTATCCAGGGATGCACAAGAAGTTTACTCAGGGGTATGAAGGTTTTTTCAAAGTTCTTAAACTAGTAGGCAAGACTACATACAAGCTTGAGCTACTTTTATAGTGAAGGTACATTTGGGTTTTCATGTAAGTATGCTTAAACCCAACCATAAAAACTCAAATGATCCCTTTTAAGGCCAATCAAAGAAAGCATTAATGGGCATTAAGGCCTCTCATGATCGAGAGGTTGAGCGCATCTTAATCAATCACATGGTAGATAGATGTAACAAATGCCTAAGCATGAGTACTTAGTACAATAAAAAAGTTAACTAGATAGTAAGATAAGCTAAAAGCCAATTAAATCATTATGGTAGTTCTAGGATTAGGTCGATAGGTTCTACAAAGAATACACAACGAGGGCATCAATGAAACAGATGGGGGAGAATGTCACACCCCCTATGTGCACCATTGAGGCCAAGGCCCAAGCACTAGCGTATGGAGGCCAGACCCTCACTCAAGCACCAGATTACAAGAATGAGTCCTTGCTAGAGTTACCTAATACTAAGCTTGAGGACCATTTAGGATAAGCTTATAGAAAGCCCTAAAAAAGAGGTGCAAGCATTGTAGGTGTGAAAGCTCTAAATAACCTTGGACACAAGATAGGTGCATGGACATAGAACCTTCTAGAAGAGCCAAATATGAAAATGGGTATGGTTATTGTCACACTAGGCAAGAAAGCTTCTGGAAGGCCCAAGGTTCAAGCACTTTGTGAGAGAGCCAGGAAACTTTTAGACTCAATGTGCCACAAAGTGTTTGGAACCAATTTTTTTTCTAAAAATTCCCTAACCAACTTTGTATGTGTCTAACGGCCTTACAACCCTCTAGGATGTTTGTTAAAGCCATACATTAGCTCCTTGATGACCACCTAGGCCATTGGGGCTCAAGTATAAATAGGGGTGCCTCCTTCCCTATAGGAGCAACTTATGATCTAATAAGCTTGTGAACCCACAAAGCTATTGAAGCAAATTTGTACATAAGCCACATTGTTTCAGCAAAAAAAAGATCTTGTATTCTTTTACCAATGCCTTTTTAGTGTGTTATAGTGTTTGATTGTCTCTAGGGTCTGACTAGTCCTTAGTGAGTGGCACACTCAACCTAGTTAAAGATTGACTTAGGCATACATCAATGGTATTTTTCCACCTAGGGCTATATGATTGCAGGGCTTAAGATCAAAGCCCGTGACACATGCGACTGATGCTACCCAAGATCCCCCAAGAGTAAGTCCCTTAATCGAGAATGTCCCCCTAAAGTGGTGATAATAGAGTTTATGTATGTAGTCCTGGCCAAACCAAGCATTGGTGATGTCATGTTGTTGTTACCTGTTGGATGGTAGGGGTAGTCTCATGGCCCTTGCTTATATTTTTCCCATGCTAAATGGTTATGGCATGGCCTCATACGTTGTTTTCTTTGTTCAATCATCGAGTAATCAATTGGGTGGGTTATGGACTGGTGTGCATAGATGTTGCCACTTGTACACAATGGGTATATGAGTGGTGCTATGGTTGTGCATGTTGGTAGGCTTCATGCTCGACGCATCAAATTGTTGACCCATCATCCTCTTCAATCTCCCCCATATGGTCATATACCCTGGAGGCATAATCAGGATCCTATGCTTAATACCTAAATTGATGGAAACTGGATGTCTTGCCATCCCTCATCTGTCTTATGTCCTTAGAGGCAATGCATTAGACCTCAATCATGCTTTGTGTCCCAAGTTTTCCACCCAAACCTCTATGGCCACTTTGGTACACTAGTGTTCGATCATGCTATCAAATGTAAAACATTTTATGGGTGTGGGCTTTTGACATTTGTTCATCCAATGCTATGATTTTATGTGCTCGACATGCATGACACTTGTGCTCCATGTTGGCTCTTTTCGTCGCTCAGTCGATGCATTGAGGCCTATGTAGTGCTAACATCCCAAAGGAATGCTACCTAGTTGATCTTGCCATTAGTCATATGCTTATCTCAAAGGTTAAGCCATGCACATTTAAGTACAAACTAATTCAAACTGTGAAATTATGAATGGCTCGTTAAATCAATTATAATTTGTTTGATGGTATTTACTACTAAGATAATTGTAGTAACTCTAAAGCTAATTTGTGCAACAAGCCTCGACTTTTGGAAGGGATGCATTTATTGGATAAAAGTTCAATGCGAGCTTTGCCCATTGCTCTAATGATTCATGATAACTCGATGAATCATACGACCTTTGTATCGGTGACACATCATTCAAATTTTTACCTTATCAACTTTTGATGGTTGGATAGTGGTCTACTACAGTGGTGACAAGTAAAAGAGAATTAAGGTTCAATTCTAGAAAGAAAGCATGAGAAATAACTACCACATCTATGGAAGATAGCAGGTGTGCTAATTACTCAATCTTGATAAGGGGAGGTAGTGATAATAAATAGCAATACTGGGCTTTATGAGTCCAGTAATTGGAATGAATGCAATCTAAATCCCTTAATAAGGTTTCATTGGAGGGCAAGTCTACTGCTAGTAGGTGTTATAATTCTAGCTCTAATTGCATATATTTAAGTTGATGCAGTTAAAAAGCTCTTGGTTAGAGCTATAGTTAGGTTGTTTGATTCGCCTCATGGTAACCATGTGTCTACTCATCCCTACTATCAACAATGTGCTCTTAACCTTAACTGGCTAGTTGTTTCTCTGATGTTGTTGCTTTGAAGAAATTAGAGTTCTCAAAGTAGCCCAATGCTTGTATACATTAGGATTGGATAACATCATAGGATTTCGATCCTATTGTGTTGGCCTTTCGCATTTGAGTAATGATTAACAAGGATAATCGATGGCATTCATATTTCATAGTCAGAGGTGAAATTCTTAGATTTATGAAAAATGAACAATTGTGAAAGCATTTACCAATGATGTTTTCATTAATCAAGAACAAAAGTTAGGGGCTTGAAGACAATCAGATACTATCTTAGTCTTAACCATAAACAATATCAAGTAGGGACTAATGGATGTTACTTTTAGGACTCTGCTAACACCTTATGAGAAATTGAAGTCTTTGGGTTCTAAGGGGAGTGTGGTCACAAGGTTGAAACTTAAAGGAATTGATAGAAGGGCACACTAGCAATGGAACCTAGGCATAATTTGACTCAACACAGAGAAACTTCTAGGTCTAGATATAGTAAAGATTATAGATTATGAGCGTTCTTTATTGATTTTATAGGTGGTGGTGCATGGCCATTCTTAGTTAGTGGAGCAATTTGTCTAGTTAATTTCGTTAACAAATGAGACCTTAGTCTACTAACTAGCTAGAGGTGATGCTTTGTGGCTAGCTTCTTAGAGGGACTATGGCCACTTAGGCCAAGAAAGTTTGAGGCAATAACAAGTTTGTTATGCCTTTAGATGTTTTGGGCAACATGCCCCACACTGATGTATTCAAGAAATCTATAGCCTTGGTTGATAGGCTCAGGTAATCTTTGAAATTTCATCATGATGAGGATAAATCATTGCAATTGTTGGTCTTCAATGAGGAATTCCTAGTAAGCGTGAGTCATCAACTCACGTTGACTATGTCTTTACACTTTGTATACACCACCTGCTGTTTCTACTAATTGAATGGTCTAGTGAAGTGTTCAGATCATAGTGATGTGGATGGTTAACTACCTAGGATGTCATAAAAAGTCCATTAGATCCTATCATTTAGAAGAAGGAGAAGTTTTAACAAGGTTTACATAGGTGAACTTATGGAAGGATCATTGTTGAAACTTGCTTAACGAATGACCTATGAACCTGTTAATAAAACATCAAGGGTGAGGGCAAGGCCACCTCTATGCCTGAACCTATTCTGGCCCTAGGCATCCAAGATGGTTGATTTGTTCTGCTTCTTAGGTGACTAAAATGATTAGTATTATTTCCTACAGCCAAATAACAAACCCTTGACACAAATTGAACTATGGAACTGAAATGAAAAAGAGCACATGTGCCATCGCCATCCCATTTGCTTTGCATGCACGTGTAGCACCTTAACTCTTTTTTTGGTGAAAAACCAAAATGACTCTTGACAATGGATATTTCAGCTCTCACATTAATGAAGAACATAGTAAAATTCAATACTTGGTGTGAATTGCAGAATCCTATGAACCATTGAGTCTTTAAATGCAAGTTATGCCTTAAGCCATTGGCTGAGGGCATGCCTACCTAGGTGTCATGCATTGTTGCCCTTTTTAACCCCCTGCCTATTAGGTTCCAGGTGAAGGGGTGGAAGATGGCCTCCTATGATCTCATTGGTCATGGTTCGCCCAAAAGTGAGTCCTCGACAATGATAACGCCATGACCATTGGTGGTAAATCTCCCAGCATCCCTTGTCTCCAGTGATGTGCTCTTGTTATCCATTTGGACCTTATTGGAACTTTTCCATCACTTAGTTGATGCTTGCATTGCAACCTTACATCAAGCAAGATTATCGATTGAGTTTAAGCATATCAATAAGTACCCAAAAAGAAACTTACTCGGATTCGTCTAGTAATGGTGAGTGAATCGAGAAGAGCCTAGCCTGAGAATTGTGCACCCATGGTATCCAAATTGTAGTGTGGAAAAACATCCTTAGTGGTGGACCGAGGCTAAGTCCCCTTAAAAGGGGTGCCAGAAAGGGTGAGAGCCCTATTGTGCTTGGACCCTATCACACCAAGAGCCACTATTTGTGAGTCAGGTAGTTTGGGAATGTAGTCCGAATTAGGTAATAAATTTCATCCAAGGCTGAATACAAGTGAGAGATTGATAGTGAACAAATACTAAAAGGGAAAGATGGAAAGGACTTTGAAAAGAGAGTCAAAGAGTGCTTGAAAATGTGGGGAAAGAAGTAGATGGGGGCTGGCGATGCACCCTAATTGTATGTAGATAGGTGAAAGTTGGTCCACCAATTAGCTCAGGGTGTGGATCGATATAGGTCATGATGATAGCCCAAGCTTAGGCTTTTGATATGCCTATAGAGACATCATCATCGCAATCACGAAATGTAGCACATGCCATATCAATGTGCCTTAGCACATGTGTGCTCCTAACATTAGCCTATAATTTCCCTATCTAGCCCATCTTGAAACATAGACCAAAGAGTCTGAATGTGTGCTAGTCAATGGGCTAGAAAACTCATAAAACACAAGGTAGCTAATTTGTAAGATCCCTTATGGGTGTACTGCTAACTAACCTTGATCTTTTGAAAAGGGTTCAAGTGTGAGCATGCCTGTCGAGACCCAAAAGATAGTGAACTATACCTGAGCAAGGTAAAGCCAGAGGAAACTTTGGTGGAGGCCTACAACAATACTGACATGCAAATCTTTCATCTTATTAGCTATAAGGTTAAAAGACTAATGGAACCATCTAGTAGCTAGTTCCCTCCAAAGTTTCCCTTAGGATAGTTGGAGCCCTTAGCAAGTTCTATTGGGTAAGGTTAATGATTAAAGGCATCAAAGGCATAACATCCTTGACCAATTCTCAAACTTTAAATAGGTAAGATGGCGTGGTTGTTTCATTGAGCTGTGCCATAAAATCGAGAGCTCTGAGTGGGGCAGTTTTGGTAAATTGAAATGTCGATGTGGGATGAATCGAAAGCAAGGTTACAGTGCCCAACTATGTATGATCCTAGAACCCATAAAGGATGTTGGTTGATTAAGACAATAGGATGGTGGTCATGGAAGTTAAATTTCGCTAGGAAGTGTTTAATAACTCACCTACCAAATCAAGTAACCTCAAAAGTGGATGCACTTAAGTGCATAACCTATACCTAATTGTCGGGGCAAAGGCCAAGCCCTAATGAGTAGGAAGGTGCAATGATTACTGCAAAACTTAGGGTACAAGTTCTAGCAGAGTAGCCATTAGTGCAAATCTTGGTGGTAATAGCAAATATTCAAATGAGAACGAAAAGGGGAAAAGTTTCATGTGAATGCACTTGCACATGGGTTAGTCAATCCTAAGAGATGAGGGACGCCCATCTCATAGTGCATCCAGTGCGAGCTTCAAAAAAGAATCAGGTTAAAATTCTTGAATCAAGATGTAATGGCTGATGGCAATGTCAGGGAGTCTAAAGACATAGGTAAAGGCCTTCAGAAGAGTTTTATTTCTCTTTAATGGCCTACCCACATTGGAAATAGCTCAGACAAAGACCAAAAGAGTGCCACATGTTGCATAGTGTCTGGTTCACCCTCGATAGCCCCTAAAATTTGGAGAAGCAAGTGCTGTCAGTGCCCAATCATACTAATAATCACATTAAGTCTTTAAAATGAGCAGCTTCTAGTTAATGGAATAATGTAGACAAAAAAAGTCAACAAATTGTATCCATAACCTTAGAAAAAGGATTGGCGCAAGGGTTGGGCATAAGGGTCCTAGTTCTAAACCCATCAGCTACCATTGCACTACTTGAGCTATTCCCACAATGAGAATGGGTCACCGCGTGTCAGCTAGGGGATGAACTAGGAAGAGCTCCCTTAGAGGCCTTCCCTGGGCAATGAACAGTCAACTCAAAATTGATAAGGAGACGGGAAGTCCAATTGTTTAATTAAATTAAAGCATTGTGATGGTCCCTATAGATGCTCAAGCAATGTGACTTCTACCCAGTGCTCTGAATGTCAAAGTGAAGAAATTCAACTAAGCACGAGTAAATAGTAGAAGTAACTGTGACTCTCTTAAGGTAGCCAAATGCCTCATCATCTAATTAGTAATGTGCTTGAATGTATTAATGAGATTCCCACTATCCCTGTCTATTATCCCACTTGTGGTAGCTAAGCGTTCATAGCAACATTGCTTTTTTATCCTTCGATATCAGGTCTTCCTATCATTATGAAGTAGAATTCACCAAGTGTTGCCAATAAGGAACATAAGCTAGGTTTAGACCATTATAAGATAGGTTAGTTTAACCCTATTGATGGCAGCATCACAATAGCAATTCAACCTAGTATGAGTGGAACCACTGATTCACATAATTGATCATTGTGTCATGGGCTCCGAACTTAAGCCTGAATCCATATAGCCTTAGGGCTTGGAATTAAATCCGTATGCCTAAGTTTAACCTATACAACTAGTGTACAGGCAAACAAGAAGAAGAAAGGGTGGAATATACAAGTTAGAAAACACAACAGAGAATATTGGAATATGTTGTATATTACTGAAGATAGATTGTGTCTAAGGATGTGATGATGTACAACTGAGGGTGGGGTAACCCTCTATTTATAGTTGAGGCTCCTAGCTTTACTTATGGCTAACTCCTAAAATTATGGGATTTACAAGTTTCCTAAAAATCAAGGATTACACATTATTACACAGATTACATGAGGCTCCTCTTGATTTCCAGGGTCAACCGGATCCTCCTACTGAATGCTACCAATCTTAGATGCCTCTGGAAGATTCTAGATTGTCTAGGCCCTTTTGGGTCCACCTAGTTATAGTACCGGCATGTTGTGAGGTTGGTCCTAGATGTGTGAGTAGGCCTGTATGTTTTACGGGTAGTCTGGACTTATCTTCCATGCTTATTGTGCCAACCCTTACAACTATCCCTAGTGCTCGAGCCTTGGTCCCTGGTGTTTGGGCCTGAGTGCTTGGTGCACTCGTCCAGGGCATGACATTCTCCCCCACCTAATGGCACAATGCCCTTGTTACATCGTCTTTATGAAACTACCTATTCTGGTCTTAGAACTACCATAAGTCTTTTACTGGCTTCCAACTCACCTCATTGTCTGAAAGTCCCTTCTAGTGCACCAAGTACTCCTATCTTTACTGGCAATTCTTCTGTCTCACCTCTCAATTAGTAATGATGCTATGGACCTTTATTTTATATAAGGGCCTAACTCTCAATGGTGCACACGTCAACTTTGCCTGTCCTAGATCTCCCTCATCCTCATGGAATGGCTTAAGCATGCTAACATGGAACACTAGGTGTACCCTTGGCTTTGGTGGCATATCCAGCTTGTAGGCAACCTTGCCTACCCTCTTAAGAACTTTAAAAGGTCCTTTGTACCTTTGGACTACACCTTTGTGTAGCACTTTGTGGTGCACAATGGGGTACAGCTTCACCAAAACCAAGTCCCCTACTTGGGACTATATGTCTCTTCCATTCTAGTCTACCCACTTCTTTGACCTCTTCACAACTTTATGTGGACAAACTCTAGCCATGTTGGCTTACTCCTACTGAGCCTTGGCAAACTTTTATATTGCTAGATTGGGCCCTGTATAATCGATAATGATCGAACTAGGTGTTAGCAGTTGCTAACCTATCACAATCTTAAAAGGACTTTGGTTCGTTTCTTCACTCCTCTGCAAGTTGTATGAAAATTGGGTGACATCTAATAGCTTTGGCCAATCCCTTTGCATGGCACTTACACATTGTACCTTAAACAATCCATTCACTCACTCAGTCTACTTATCGGTCTAAAGATGCATGCTGGTAGAAAAAGTTCAAGTCTAACCCCAATAGCTTGAACAACTAAGTCTAGAGCTACCCTATGAAATGCCCATCCTAATCACTAACAATGGTCCTCAATACTCCTTAGTACTTCACCACATTTTTTAGGAACAAATGGTGTTTCCTATTCGGCTGGGCACTCTTTGGTTGCTAGAATGAAAATCTTCTACTTGGAAAATCTATCCACCACTACCATGATATTCCCAATCCCTTCTATTTTTGGTAGATTGACTATGAAATCTAGAGTGATGTTCTCTTATGGTCGTTTTGGTATCGACAATGGCTCCAAGAAACCACCTAGTTTCTTAAGCTCCACCTTGTCCAATTGAGACATAAGACAAATCTTCACATAGGCCTTTACATCCTCCTTCATGTACAGCCAGTAGTACCATTCCTCTAAAATGCCTAAGCTATGACTCACTCCCAGCTGAACAGCCCACCTCGAATCATGACACTCTTGTAAAACTTCTCTACAGAGCTTCCCATGCTATAGGACAAATAGCCTATTACCCTTGGTGTACAACAAGTCATCTTGTAACCAAAACTGCCTAGTCTTACTTTGATTGGCATACTCGATGAGAGCCTTGGCTATAGGATCATGCGTGAGCCTTTCCTTGATGTGTGGCACCTAAAACCCTTCTGGTTGGCTAATGGTAGCAAGGTTTGCCTCCCTACTTAGGGCATCAGCCATTGTGTTTGCCTACCCTGGCTTGTACTCCAACCTATAATCAAATTTTGCTAGAAAATCCTACTAATGGGCCTACTTGGGGGACAACTTCTTCTGCGTCTAGAAGTAGCTGGTTGCCACATTATCCATTCTAACCATGAACCTTGACCCCAACAGGTAATGTTACCAAGTGTGCAAGCAATGCACCACTGTTATCATCTCCTTCTCTTAGATCGTGTACTTACGCTTAGTCTTATTAAGCTTTTGGCTCTCAAACATAACTAAATGGTTCTTCTACAGCAGTACTCCCCCTACTGTAAAGTCTAATGCATTTGTATGCACCTTATATGGCTTAGCATGGTCTGGCAAAGACAATATTGGCTCTTTGGTCACTACCCATTTCAACCAATCAAAGACATCCTACCACTCGATGCTTCACTCTGACACTCTCTCTTTCTTGGGCAAATCTATCAATGGTATGGCTATAGCTGAGTGGCCTTTGATGAAGCACTGATAGTAGTTGACCAGCCTAAAGAATGACCTCAACTTAGTTACCTTGGCTAACGATTCCTAATCCAGAATGGCATGTACCTTGCCTACATCCATGTGTATCTTGCCACCTCCCACTATGTGGCCTAGAAATGGTACCTCTCACTAGGCAAATGAGCACTTCTTCTTCACATACAGTTTGTGTATCGATAACACCTTGGACACCTGTCTCAAGTGGTCTACATGGTCTTCCACTGTCTGGCTCTGTATCACAATGTCATTAAGATAAACCACAACAAAACGATAAAGGAACAATTGAAGTACCTTGTTCATAATAGTGCAAAATGTCACCAGAGCATTGTTGAGTCTGAATGGCATAACTAAGAACTCATAAAACCATAACAGGTGACACACGCTGTCATGGCCTCATCTCCTTATGCAATCCTGACCTGGTAATAACTTGACCTCAAATCTAGCATGGTGAACCACCTTTCACCTCCAAGTTGGTCGAACGAGTCCACAATGAGTGGGATAAGATACTTGTTCTTGATGGTTAACTTGTTCAGTGCCCTATACTACACACACAACTACAAAGATCCATCATGCTTACGATGGAACAAAACTGGGGCACCGTACAAGCTCTTTGATGGCCTAATATAGCCACTTCAATCAACTCCCTAAGTTACTTTCTCAGGTCCTCGAACTTTAGAGATGACATTCTGTAAGAAGCCTTAGCTTATGGCTTTACCTTAGGCATCAATTCAATCCTATGGTCCACTTTTCTCTTTGGTGGCAGCCTGTTAGGTAGCTATATGGGTATCACATTGCTAAAGGTTTCTACACCTCTAACACCTTCAAAAGGGTGTCAATCTCTTTCTCCTTCAACCCATCATACTTTAGGGTAGCCAAGAAGGTGTCTTCATTCTTGCTCACCACCTTGGCAAACTATATGGCCGATAGCACCTTGGTTCCAATCTCGAACCCTCACCTTAATAGTACAAATGATTGGCACCACTCATCCGTAATACAAATACAATTGGCAAAAGGCACAATAAAGGTGTAAATTTGAACAAGGAAATCTAAACCAATCACAAACTCATAGTCATCCAAGGATATTACCTTGATGGTCTCTTTGCCCTTTCAGTCTTCAAGTTGTAACTCTACCCTAAGAGATACTCCAATGGTTGGCACTTCTTTGGAATTCACCATCTTGATGGTACAATCCCCTTTTGTACCTTTAGTCTGAGCTTATAGGCTTTATCACTTGAAATGAATAAGTGTGATGCTTCTGTGTCCACTGGAGCATTCACTTTTTGTCCTACAACCAATAGATCCATATATATCAAGCCCTTTGGCTTGTGGCTGCCTTTGTTTTAGATAGCATTGAGTACTATCAGGCCAAGCTTTGCTACTCCTTTTTTTAGCTCCTTATCTGACACCTTGTCTACGATAGCCAGCTTGCCCCTCTATGGGTAGTTTCTACCTATGTAGCCTTTTCCACATAGGTAGCATGAGATCGACTCTTGATCCCTCTTAGCCTTCCATTTCCCTACTGGTGGCTTCCTTTGGCCATCCTTCTCCAAATGATCTTAGTCCCTATCCTTAGGCTGTGAATCACAGTCCTTTCCCTTAGATTGCTTCTTCCAGTCCCTTTTGTCCCTACCTTCCCATTGGGCTTGGAAGATTCATACTTGTTCTATGGCCTAAACTTTACCAAGGACTCAACTGTAGTCATGGTTTTGGCTAGATCACAAACTCTCCGTCTTTGTAACTCATGCTTCATCCATGGCTTGAGCCCATCCATGAAGGTAAATAGACCCTCAACCTCACTCAGATCTAAAATCTAAAGCATCAATTCAAAAAACTTTTGGACATGCTCCCTTATGTCCCCTTACTAAGTAAGTCAATGTAACTTTGCTCGTGCCTCATTATTGGCGTACTCTAGGTAAAACTACTCTCTGAACTCCTTTTGAAATGCATCCTAGGTTCTAATCATGGTACCCCCATGCCTCACATCATCACACATGCACCTCCACCATAATAAGCTGACATTACTAAGATATATGGAAGTACTGCTTACCTTACTGGCATTGTCCTACATGCCTGTAGCTTGAAAGTACTATTCCATCTCCCATAGAAAGTTGTCCACTTCCTTTGCAACTCTAGTTCCCTTGAACTCCTTTATGCTTGAAGATCTCCATATGAGACTTTTTCACACCAGTAATTATGCCATTCCCAATGGTTGTCTTGCAAGCAATGAGCTCCCCCTTGAACTGCTCAAACTCCTTATGCTTGGTCTCCATCATGCCCTATAGGGCTTCATTCCTCTGGGTGAAGATTTGATTATCTCATTTAGAGTAGCCTACATCTCACCTTGGAGCTTCTTTTCCCTGGAGTCCATATTCTCACAGCAAGCCTCCACCTTATCAAGCTTGTCTCTCACATCGACCACTATCACTTCCACCTTGGCCAACCTCCCATCCATGGTAGACTAGATGTCTATGAAACTAGCTTTCTTCCCTATTCCATGGCCTTGCACCTGGGCCTTTGGTTGTTGGCTAGCAACATCACTCTGGGATGCCATCTTCTTAACTGTAATCTAGCAACCTACACACAAAACATGCAAACAACACCTACTCAGATACCAAATTCAGTTGGAACCTACTATTTTACAAACTATCATAGGCTCTTAACTTAAGCTTGAATCTGTGTAACATTAGGGATTAAAATTAACTTTTTATGCCCAAGTTTAGCCTATGCAACTAGCATGCAGGCAAACAAGAATAAGAAAAGGTGGAATATGCAAGTTAGAGAACATAATAGAGAATGCTGAAATATGCTATATATTACTGAAGACAGAATGTGTTAAAGGATGTAATGATGTACAATTAAGGGTGGGGCAACCCTGTTTTTATAGTGGAGTCCCTTAGCTCTACTTATGGCTAACTCTTAAAATTAGGGGATTTACAGGATTCTTTAAAATTAGAGATTACACATTTTTACATGGATTACAAGGCTCCTCCTAATTTTCAGAGTAAACCGATCCTCTTATTGAATGCTATGATCCTAGATCCTTTGGAAGATTCTAGATCATCCAAGCTCCCCTGGGTCCATCTAGGTGTGGTACGGGCATGTTGCAAGTCTGGTCCTGGCTATACGAGTAGGCCTGTATGCTATGCAAGTGGTCTGGACTTATCTCCCATGCTTACTACACCAACCCTAGCAACTATCCCTAGTGTTCGAGCCTTGGTCCTTGGTGCTCGGGCCTAAAGGACTGAGAGCCTGGTGTGCCCACCCAGGGCATGACAATTGGGCTTGGTTGAAAAGCCAGTGGCATGAAGCTATCATGTGCTGGATTATGATTGAATGCCAATAAGTTAGAATCTAGGCTAGAAGTGATGCATGCACCGGTCACTCGATTGTCGACCCACAATAGTGGCCATGTCCCCTAAAGGCATGTGTTGTAAGTGTAGCCCTCGTGGCAGGCAAGCCACTCGAGCTTTCTTGGAGCTCAATTCCCAATGAGTAATGGGTAAAATTCTTTGCAGACAACTTAAATATGTGACAGTGTATTGTAAATAGTAAGGTGGCCTTGCTACCACGATCCGCTGAGATTTAGCCCTTTATCGCATCGATTCATCCCTCCCCCCCCATCACACCCACTAAAGTCCTCTCACTTTATTTTTTTACACTGCACCTTTCTGAGGTTGGGGATGAACGGTGTTCTCCATTGCAACCCATTTAGCCAAGTGATGACATCCCTCCCTCGAGCATCCAAGTAAATAAGAATTGAATGCCATTGGTATTTGTTATAGCGATAGGCTCGTCCTTAGTGTGGGAACTTGCTTCGAGCTCCATCAGCACACACTGGCCCCTAGTGCAGATTGATGCCTTAAACACCATTGATAGCATTTGGCCTTTTATTGGTGCAGGCAATCATATCCACACCATTAATAGATGCTAGCCTGTTGTTGCCTTAGACACCACCAGTACATGCTAGCCTATTGTTGGCTCAGACACCACCAGCATATGCTGGCCCATTATTACCTTAGACACCCTTAGCAGATGCTAGTGTCATTGGTTGAGACTCAAACTCTAGGTTCACACAGCTTTAGGACATGGGAATGGACTCTTCTATATTCGAAATCAACCTAACATAGGAAACCATGCACAAACACTCTAGACTATAGGGCTTGGTGCCCAATACATTACAAAATGAAAAGGCACAACAAGTGCTAGAAGAAAGGCTAAAAGAATAACAAAAAATTTAAGGCAACAGTGAGGATGTTATTATTCAATGGTTCCAATATGTGTACAATAAGGGTGGGAAACTTTCTAGTTTTAGCTGAGTCCCCTTACAATCAATGTTAAGATATGTGCCTAAACTCTAAGGATTACACTGGTTTGAATCCCTTGACTTTAGGAGCTAAGTTACAATCCTTGATTTTAGGGGATTTAGTGCTACTGCATAGTCTTTGAAATGCTGAAATCATGCTGAGCACTTGGCCTTCTAGAATCCTCCAAATTTGATCCTCCTAAGATTATGTTTAGGCATGCCCACACCTAGGCTTGACCATGTACCTGCACCTCACTCATTTATGCTCTTGCCTGGGTCTAACTAGGTTCTTGTGCATCACACATCATACCTACCCCTAGCCTTAGCTCAAACTTGCTAAACCTAACCAGTTTCCCTGAGCCTCTAGAGTCTTGATCACTACCCACCCCATTATTCTAGGTTAGTTCCTTACGACCTGGATCTCTAATGCACCTCAAGGCTTGGTCCCCTTAGCTGTTAGACTCTATCTTGCTAGAACTTGAACTATTACCTAACTTAGAGAGAACCCCTGGGCTTGGACCAGCTTATGAATCATGACACTGGCACCTAGTGTGGGCACTTGCCTTAACCACCATCGGTGCAAACAGGCCCTAGATGTTGGCATATGGTGCACCATGTGCATCATGAACCTCTCACCCAAGGTACTTGTCTACCCCTCAATCGCCACAGCACCAAATGATGCTTGGTGCATAGGTCACAGGCTCTAGTCTTAAGCCAAACTACATGTGGCTTTGGACAAAGAATTGACTCCATCTGCCTAAGTCAACCTATAAACACAAGTGCTTAGCATAATTCTAACTTGTCAAAGATTATGCTATAGTATTGCGCCTTCTAGAACCCTACAAATTTGATCCTTCGAGGACTATGTTCAGGCATGCCCACACCTTTATCATCAGTGCTTGCACTTGGGTCTGACTGTGTGCTAATGCATCACTCACTAGCACTTACACCTAGGCCTAGCTTAATTTTGCCAAACTTAAATGCTATGCCTGAGCCGCTAGAGTCTTGAGCACTACCCTTACCATTGTTCTAGGCTAGTTTCCCATGACCTGGGTCTCTGGTAGGCCTTAAAGCTTGGTCCCCCTATCTATCGACCCTATCCCACTAGAACTAGAATTGTTCCATGACTCAGAGAAAACCTCTCAACCATGACCAGCTTATGGATCGTGACATATGCGCATGCCTCAACCACCATCGAGACATGTTGGCCTTTGGTCTTGGCACATGCTTTGACCACCATTGGCACATGTTGGCCTTTTGTTTAGGAAGTTCCTTGAACTCCGGTGGCACATGTTAGGTTATGCACTATGCATGGGTATCCTAGTCCTGGGCCATGCACCATTCGCACCACGATCAAGTAGTAGGTGGGCTCAAGCACATCTTCATATTTTTGCCTTGCCACTATCATTGTTATGGCTTGTAAATTCATATAAGCACTCACCAATGCTTGCATCGGGGCTTAGCTCAATTCTACCAAAAATGAACATCACGAGCCTCTAAAGTCTTGATGACTACCCATACAATTGTTCTGGGCTAGTTCCCCATAACCTAGGCCTCCAGTAGGCCTCAAGGTCTTGTCCCCCTGGTTGTTGACCTATCCCACTAGAATTGGAACTGTTCCTTGACTCAAAGAGAACCCCTAGGCTTGAACTAGCTTACAGACTATGACACATGCACATGCCTTAACTACCATCAGGACATGTTGACCCCTGATCTTGGTATATGGTGGGCCATACACCATGCACGGGTATCCTAAGCCCAAGTCACACACAATCCGTATAATGATCGAGTAGTAGGTGGAATTCGATATAGCTTTATATTTTTGCCATGCCAAAGCCATTTTTATAGCTTCTAAATTCATATAATGGTCCCCTAAGCCTTGATGTGAAGTTTCATGGCAAGATGATTCAGTTTTTATTTTTCAAAATTTTCAAAATTTTTCGTTGTTTGGGATTTGTGAAAAGTTTTTTAGGAGTTTTGGCCCTAAATTTGGTATACATGATCCTTGAATTTTCATTGGCATCCACAAAAATATTCAACTAAAAAATCAAACTGTAAAAGATTTTGCGGCCATTTGAAAAAAGCATCCCCATTTTAGACACTTGAATGGCTACTAGTTGTGAACCTATATAACTCTTATGCTCTTTAAGGGGGTGTGAGCTGTCAAGGTTCCTTGGGGAATAGGGGGCCAAAATAAGGGCAAAGATCATCACCCATTGCACATCATGTGTGCACACACCCTAACTCTAATCCCTAATCACCAAAACCCCTAATGCTACCAGTCAAGTTCTCCGGTGATGCTTCGGTGATGGTGTCCTAAGCAAAAAAAATGTAGCACCAGAACATGCTGAAGCCTAGCATGTGCACCATGGCCCAAAATAAAACTTTGGCCAAGGCCTCGAGCATTAAGGGCATATGCTGGTGCATGGTGCAGGCAAATGCCTCAACTATTATTGGAACAAGCTGGCCATTGGTATGGGCACATGCCTTGATTAGTATTGGCATAATCTAGACTTAGTGTAGGCACATGCCTTGATCAGCATAGGCAGAAGATGGCCCTTAAAGTGGGCAGTTGCCTTGAACACCATTGGCATATCTTGGCCCTTGCTATAGGCACTTGCATCAAACACCATTGGCATATGTTAAGTGTTATAGGTCACACATTTCTTAAACTAAAACCATGTATCCATGCGATACTAATACTACTCATGGTCTAGGTCAACCTTTTGCAAGTCCATTTTTCAATGGATAGCTCGATATCGATCCTTCAAGCCATAAGGCTGCACATTCCCAAGCTCAATAAGGAGGAATCCAACTACTATCAAATCATTAACCCATGATTCTTATGGTGGCCTCGAGCACCATAGGCATCAAGGTCTCGACCACCAACCCATCTTGCTCATAAAGGTAGACAACCTCAGTTCTCATACTATTATTTCATTCTAGCATGGTGAGAACCCAACACCATGCCTACTCAAATCATCTGCAAGCTTTTGTCCCTAGAATGCAAAGGCACAACACAGATGCTACCCAAAAGCTAGCCTAAAGCCACACTAGGCTTATCTCATCCTATGAAACTCATATCTCATGGCCTCAGCCCTTAGCCTCATTCTAAGCTGCCCACATGCATGATGGACACCTTATATCATGCCAATCCTACCTGAAGGGACTCGTGTGTGTTACCCTAGCCTCAACACACCTCTATCGATTGGCCATAAGGGTCTAGCAGTATGCCTGCCTACTAGCCCACTCATTCCTCAGGCTCGATGGTGCCCTTCCTACGTAAACACCATCTTATGATCTTTGGATACTCATTGATCCATTTCAAGAAGGGGAAACTAAGAGGCATAGTGAATGCTAGCATTTAACCCTATGGTTTAATGCAACAACATGATACAAGGCCTGCTAACTCTAACCATCCCTGAGTTTACCATGACCTAAGGAGACACCATGTCACATTCATGACACAGTGATGCCTACCCACCTAAACACCAAATTTGCCTAGGAGTAGCTCACTTCAAACTAGCCAGGTCCTCACCTGTCCACTAGCCAAGGGGGTGGTGTAGAACTAACACTAGTCTTTCCCCTATAAAGAGTGTAAGAGCTTTCCTAGCCATCTTACCATGAACTATAAGAATGATTGAAATGGGGACACTTTTCTCCCTAGCCACCTCAAGGCCTTTCTTTAACCAACTCAAGGCGAAGTGACCTGTCTCTTGGCCACCATAATTTTGGCATTCCACTTGTTACTCCACCAACCCACTCGAAAGTGCTCATACATGGCTTCGACAAACAACTTGATTGGCTACCCAACACCAAGTCACCTGTCCACTCACTTATACTTGCCCATGCATTTTAGGGCCTTGGGTTCACACTGCTTGCACACATTATTAGCAACATGTTCTTGAGCTCACACTGCCCGTGCATAGCTCTAAGACCACTATCCTGACAATAAGGCCTCATCCACTGCTTAGCTCAGGGTTAGTCATGATAAGATCGAGGCACACCAAGGCCTAACCATGACACTCTCTTCTATTTACTATGTTGATGCCCTCATCGAGGCCAAGACCACACCCAACTCTCTTATTGCCCATAATTGACATTTTCTCATATGTCTCACACTTGTGCCCTCAAGGATTAGGTCAAGATCCCATCACATGAGGCACTGTACATAGTATTCATTCATTGATGAAGTGGAGGGATGTTATCCTAGCTCCATGTACCTCTATGTAGTTTCCATTTTGAACCATCAAACTCTATCGGGTTACTCAATATGTGCCACTGCGTGGCTTTCTCTATGATCTCATAATATTGTGACCTCAAAGCACCCTTATTGATCATGACCATTAGTCGAATAAATGACCACTTACTTTGCCATACATTGGTATGCCCCCACTGGACATGACCATCACACCAACTAGATGCTTATAGCTTCTACTCTTCGATGCACCCCTCTGGACATGGTGTTTAGGTCAACAACACTCATACAACACCACCTACAATAGACCTTAACATGATGGCATTCAAACATTTTTGTCATCTTACAACTTGGGTCCTCTCCGCCCTTTCAAGGTCACCTTTCTAGGTGTGGCCCTCTGGCCAATCACTTCTCATGGCAGCATCTTAATGCTCACTATCTCGGACTCAAACTCAATGCTCAGATATCTTATAGGCTACATTACCTTGGCTTAGTACCACCAGAAATCATAAGTCTCTTCCACCTTTACTTGAATTGAACTCAGCTTTGCTTGCAACCATATCTCTATGATGGTTCCACAAACTCATCAGACTTGACTCTAGCATAGCTCATAAGGCATCTCAAAGCTCTCTCAATGCTTAAGGATCCATTGATCCAACTTTAAACACAAGGTCTCTTGGTTGGCTCAATCTCAAGGTTCACCAACCTATTTGGTACTCAAGGTCAATTGACCTACTTGAATTCATGGCCATTACAATGGCCGCATCTACTCAAAGACTCCATATTTGGCTCAACTTAATCGACTTTTCTCTGTCTTGCTCAAACTTATCCAGTTCGTGGACCAGATGCAAACTTGAATGCCAATGCCATTGGCTTTGCTTAACGCAATCAGTCTTTTGACCCATATAACTCAAGGCCTTGTCAACTGGCCAATTCTCGCTTACTCATTTCATTGAACTACACACTATCATGGTTTGCTGACCACCACATCTCTTAAGGCCTTCTCTCTTACCTAGCACAAGTATGGTCCACTAACTGGTAAAATCATGAGAACCTCTGACTACAAGAACTCATGGTCCACTGATGATCACAAACTTATGACTTTAATCCTTTACCAACTCAAACTCATTTGCCTTTATAGAATGGCTCCATGTTTGGATCCTAAATACTTAGCTTGTACCCCTGCTAAGGCACTTGCACCACACAACAGGTGCACATGTGTTAATAACTAATCCCAATAAGTTCAACTCAAGTCCATTGAGACAAAACTCTTTTGGCATACATGGCCTCACACAACATCATTTTATGGTGTAGCCTTTTTTTATGCTTTGGTTTCAACATGGATTTTTCCATACGAAAGGCATCACAAGCCCGTACAAGCCAACACCATTCACTAGGTAGGCTAGACTCCTTTGCCCTTTCACTTGGCATCCAAGAGCTTTCTGGAAAGCCTTCCAACTGGGCCAATTTTTCCCACAACATGCATTGATGGCTAATTTTCAAGCCCACAAAGCCACTATATCACTATCCAGCCTTGATAGCTTTCTTAAAGCGTAGCACTACTTTAATTTATCAATCTTTTGCCCATACTTGGGGCTATTTTAGTCCCACTACGGAGCCAAACAAGGCTCTGGTATGATGTTGTCACATGCTACATGTTCCTTAAACTAAAACCATGCATCTATGTGGCACCAAGACTACCATAGTTATTGTCAGACTTTCATAAGTTTATTTTCCCATAGATAGCTTGATATTGATCCTTTAAGCCACATACTCATAAGCCTTTCTTGGTTCTAACCTTGTAGGGTTGTACATTCCCAAACTCAATAGCGAAGAACCTAACTCCCATCAACTCAATAGCACATGATTCTCAGGGTGACCTTGAGCACCTATCTTTGCCCATAGGCATTAAAGTCCCAAGCATAGACCCACCTTCTTTATAAGGGCACACACCCCTGGTTCTCATACTATTATTTCATTCTAGCATGGTGAGAACCCAACACCATGCCCACCTAGATCATCTGTAAACTCTCGTGTATAGAACTTGAAGGCACAACATATATGCTAGTTGGCAACTAGCCTGAAGCCACACTAGGCTCATCTCTTCCCATGAAACTCATATCTCAAGGCCTCATCCTTTAGCCTCATCCTTTAGCCTCATTCTAGGTTACGCGCATACATGATGTACACCTTACATCCTTTTAATCCTACCTTAAGGGACTCAGGTGTGTTACCCTAGCCACAGCATACCTCTACTGATTGGACACAAGGGTCTAATAGCATGCTTGCCTGCTAGCCCATTCATCCCATAGGTTCGATGGTGCCTCTCTTTTGCAAACACTATTTTATGATTCTTAGATACTTATTGATCTAACTAAAAAAAAAAAAACTGAGAGGCATAGCAAATACTAGTATCTAACCCTATAGTTTAATACAATGGCATGTATGAGCCTGCCGACCCTAACTGTCCTTGGGTTTACCATGACCCAAGGAGACACCATGCCATACTCATGACCTAATAATCTTACCCTTTTGACACTACATGTGCATCAGAGTAGCTCCTTTCATACTAGCCAATAGGGTGGTGGAAAGCTGACTCCAGTTATCCCCCTATAAAGATTGTAAGAGCTTTCCTAGCCATCCTACCAAGAACTATAAGAATGTCTAAAAAGGTGACACTTTTCTCCCTAGCCACCTTGGGGTCTTTCTTAAATCAACTCGAAGCTTAGTGACCTATCTCTTAGCCACCACAATTCTGGCCTTTCAATCATTGCTTCATCAAGCCACTTGAGCATGCTTGTGCATGACTTCGACTAATAGCACTCGACTGGCTACTTAGCTCTAGGATGCTTGCTTTTTGGCTTGCACTTGCCCATGCATCTTAGGGCCTAAAGCTCACACCACCAACACAAACTATCAACAACATGTTCTCGGGCTCACATTACCCATGCACAGCTCCAATACCACAATCTTAATAACAAGGCCTCATCCATTGCTCAGCTCAAAGCCTGTCATGGCATGATTGAGACACACCAAGGCCTGACCATGGCACTGAGCCTTTATGTGGGCACATGCCTCGACCACCATCGACACCTATGGACCCTTGATGTAGGATATGCCTACTTGAAAAAAATTTCCACATTTCAGACACTTTAATGCCTACTACTAGTATATCTATAAAATCTTTTATGCTCTTTTGAGGGTGGTTTTTAGGCCCCCTTTCCCTCCTATGGGAGAAGTGGATGTGTCTGATGGACCTGTCATTGCGTACATCTATGGCAACATCCCTGAAGCAAAATCCAAGCCATGCATACTTTTTGGTTGTGTTGTCTGATGACCGGTTGCTTCAATGACCCATAAGTGTCCCAAGCCTAAGGCTTAAACCTAGCACCCATGCGGCCTTAGGCTAAAAACTACTATCCATGTGCCTAAGTCATCCTTTTTTCTGACTCTATGCTAAACACTTGTGTCTTGCATTCTATTGACTCCCTAGAAGCTTTAGAGAAAGCTAAGAAAAAGAGTTAAAGCAATTGTATTTGTAATTACTTGATGCTATGTACAATTGCTTAATGACCTTATAATGACTCCTATGTCTATCCTTAAGTCTCTAATAACTCTAAGTCTATGACTTGGTTTCTCTTACTTTTCTTTTATTGCTTCTCTTGTTAACTACAAATGAAATGGAGGGCCTTTATTTATACCTGAGCCTCCCTAACATATATGGCCCTTATAGATCCAAGTGTGTGGCATTTATAGGCCTTCAAGACCCTTCCATGGCCCTTAGACACTTCCTAGGTTGGCTTAGGCCTTTGTAGAATCTAGCTTATTAAAGACACCCTAATGAGCCTTGAGTTTGGAATAGTCTAGGCACTCCCACTAAATGCCTGTGCCTAGTGAGTTCTAGAACCTTCCTCATTTGGTTGTTGCTCTACTAGTAGCTAGGGCCTTCCAAAACCTTGTTTGGAAATTACAGTACTTGCTACTATTCTTGTGCCAAACCCTTTTGGAACCTTTAGTGTCATGCACCTAGCTGGCCTCTAAGCTTCTCTAGACTCTTCTGTATCTATGCACCTTGCCTGTCTCTAGGCTAATCTAGAGCTTTCTATGCCATTTGCTTGTCCACTCTTCTGGAGTATTCTAGATCCTTCGAATAAGCAGTCACCATTCTCGATAATTGGCTGCTCACCTCGCCATGCTCTTGCACCTTAGCTTAAGCCATGGTCTGCACACTTGAGCCTTTTTTGTGCCTTTAAGACCTTGGTCTTGATCTTTCCCAGTCTTTCATCTACACCAACTCGAACAAGCTATGTCTCTTGACCTTCTTGGCTTCGAACTTGTGCATGGACCATGACATAACCACCCATAGCCTTCACTGTTTGGCATGCAAGTAAGAAAGGGGCTTGAGCTTGTGCCTATGGCTGATGCTACCTTATACCCCAAACCAAGTCTCTGAATTAGGCAATAGTTCCTTGAGGTGGTGCAAACAGATGCTACAATTGCGTGCTTGGTCTAGCCAAGCCTCTTAGGTATTTGGTAGTCTTATGGTCCTTTCTCACCGATCGTAAAAATGCCTTTGCTTACCTAAGACCCTAGGAATAAGTCTTAAAATCAAGCAATGTCCCACTAGGGTAGTGATAGTGGAGTTTGCATTTGTGACCCTAGCTAGACAAAGCATTGGTGGTGTCATGCCATTGTTGCCTATTGGATGGCAGAGGTAGCTTTATGGCCTTTGCTTGTGTTTTTCTCATGCCAAGTAGTTGTGGCATGGCACAAGGGTTTGGCTTGTTTGTTGAGTAATCAATTGGGTGGGTTGTGGACCAATGTGCATGGATGCTACTACTTCTATGCAATGGGCATAAAAGTGGTGCTATGATGATACGTGTTGGTAGGCTTCTGGCTTGATGCATTAAACTATCGACCCATCATTCTTTTCAATACTGGGCCTTCTAAAAGCCTACAAATTTGATCCTCCCAAGATTGTGTTCAAACATGCCCCCACTTAAGTTTGATTGTGTGCCCACACCTCGATCATCAGTACCCACACTTTTGTCTGACTGTATGCACATGCATCACTCACTAATGCTTGGACCTAGGCCTGACTCAATTCTATCAAACCTGAACACTATGCCTGAGCCTTTAGAGTCTTGATCACTAACTATACCACTATTTTGGGCTAGTTCTCGTGACTTGGGCCTCTAATAGGCCTTAAGGCCTAGTCCCTCTAGTTGTTGGACCTTGTCTTGCTAGAACTAGAATTGCTCCTTGACTCAGAGAGAACCTTTAGGCTAAGACCAACTTGAGGACTATGACACTTGTATATGCCTCAACCACCATTGGGACATGTTGGCACTTAGTCTCGGCACTTGCTAGCCCTTTGTGTGGGCAGTTCGCTCAAACACTATAAGGCACATCTAGGCCACACACCCTGTACGGGTATCTTAGGCCTGGGCCATGCACCATGCTTACCACTATCTGGCAGTAGGTGGGTTTAGGCACATCTTCATATTTTTGCCATGCTAATACCATTGTTATGGCTTATAAATTCATATAAGCACTCACCAATGCTCACACCTAGGCCAAGCTCAATTTTGCTAAACATGAACACCGTGCCTAAACCTCTAGAGTTTTAATCACTGCCTAAACTATTATTCTGGGCTAGTTCCCCATGAACTTGGCCTCTAGTAGGCCTCAAGGCTTGGTCCCTTTAGTTATAGGACTCTATCTCGATAAAACTGGAACTACTCCTTAACTTAAAGACTATCCCTGGGCTTGGACCAACTTGCAGACAATGACACATACATATAACTCAACCACCATAGAGACATGTTGGCCATTGGTCTCAGCACATGCTTTGACCACCATCGACACATACTGGGCATGCACCCCACATGGGTATGCTAGGCTCAGGTTATGCACCATGTACACCATGATCGGGAAATAGGTGGGTTCAAGCACTTCTTCACGTTGTTGCTGTGCCAATGCCACTTTTATGGCTTATAAATTCATATAAGCGTTCACCAACACTTGCAACTAGGCCCAACTTAATTCTACTGAACTTGAACACTATGCTTAAGCTTTTAGAGTCTTGGTCACTGCCCAAACCACTATTCTGGGTAGTTCCCCACAACTTTGGCCTCCAATATACCTTAAGGCCAGGTCCTTCTAGCTATCAGACCCTATCTTATTAGAACTTGAACTACTCATTAACTTAGAGAGAACCCTGAGTCTAGACTAGTTTCTAAACCAAGACACATGCACATGCATTAACAACCATCTAGACCTAATGACCTTCAATGCATGCACATGCCTCGACCACCATTGGCATATTTGGCCCTTTGTGTGGGTAGTCACCTTAGACTCCATAGCCAGATGCTGTCACTTAATGTGGCATGTCTACTGTGACCTACCCACCATTCTTCTGTCCTTCCCAAGGCACTTGTCTGCCCCCTAAGTGCCATCGGCACCAAATGCTGCTCAGAGCATGTGTCACGAGCTCTGGTCTTAAGCCAAACTCTATATGACCTTAAATAGGGAATTGACTCCATATGCCTAAGTTAAGCTATAAAACTCGAATGCTCAGCATAATACCAACTTCTCAAAATTACATTGGAGCACTTAGCCTTCTAGAGGCCCCTAAATCTTTTCCTCCCAAAGTTGTGTTTAGGTGTGCCTGCATCTAAGTTTGACAATGTGCCTATACCTTGATCATCAATGCCCTTGCCTAGGCCTAATTGTGTGCCCTCAGATCACTCACCATCACCCACACCTAGGCTTAGCTCAATTCTACCAAATTGAACACCGTCATTAAGCCTTTAAAGTCTTAATCACTGCCCATACCACTATTCTATGCTAGTTACCCATGCTTTAAAGCCTTTAATAGGCCTCAAGGCCTTATTCCTCTAGCTATCGAACCATGTCTTGCTAGAACTAGAACTACACCTTAACTTAAAGAGAATAATTGGGCCAAGCCCAACGTGTGGACCATGACACAAGCATATGCCTCAACCACCATCGAGACATGTTGGCCCTTGGTCTCTGCACATGCTTCAACCACCATCGACCATGCTGGCCCTTTCTGTGTGTAGTTTCCTTAAACACCATCGAGACATTGTAGGTTGCACATCATGCACTAGTTTTCTAGGCTTGGGCCGCACACCATGCACACCACAACTAGGCAGTAGGTGGGCTCATGCACATCTTCATATTTTTGTTATTCCAATGGCATTTCTATGGCTTGTAAATTCATGTAAGCACTCAACAATGCCTACACCTAAGCTTGGCTCAATTCTGTTGAACATAAATATCATGCCTGAGCCTTCAGAATCTTAAGCACTATCCATACCACTGTTTTAGGCTAGTTGCTAGCAACCTAGGCCTTTAGTAGGCCTTAAGGCCTGGTCCCCCTAACTATTGGACCCTATCTCGCTAGAACTAGAAATGCTCTTTAACTCAAAGAGAACACCTAGGCCTGGACTAGCTTGCGAACCATAACATAAGTACAAGCCCTGACAACTTTCGGGATATGTTAACCCTTGCTCTCGCACTTGTTTCAACCACTATCGACACATGCTGATTTACACACCCTATTCGAGTTTCCTAGCCTTGAGCTACATACCACGATTGGGTAGTAGATAGGTTCAAGCACATCTTTATATTTTTACCATACTGATGCCATTTTTATGGCATGTAAATTCATATAAATAGTTACCAGTGCCTGCACTTGGGCCTAGCTCAATTCTATCGAACATAAACACTGTGCCTAAGCCTATAAAGTCTTGATCACTACCCAGACCATTGTTCTGGCTAGTTCCTCATGACCCGGGCCTCTAGTAGGCTTCAAGGCTTGGTTTTTTTGGCTATTGGACTTGTCCTACTAGAACTGGAGCTGTTCTTTAACTCAAAGAGAACCCTCGAGCCAAGGCTAGCTTATGGACCATGATACATTCACATGCCCTTGGTCTTGACACAAGCTTTAATCACTATTGGTAGATGCTGGCCCTTTTTACTAGTAGTTCACTTAAACACCATTAGCACATGTTAGGACTTGCACCATATATGGGTATCCTTGGCTCGAGCCACATACCATGTGCACCATGATTGGGTAGTAGATGGGTTCAGGCACATCTTCAAATTTATGCCATGCCAATGCCATTTTTATGGCTTATAAATTCATTTAAGTGCTCACTAGCACCCGTACCTAAGCTTGATTCAATTCTGTCAAACATGAACACCATGCTTGAGCCTCTTGAGTCTTGATCATTGCCCATACCATTGTTTTGTGCTAGTTCCCCATGACCTAGGCCTCCAATAGGTTTAAAGCTTTGTCCCCTTAGCTGTCAAACCCTATACTACTAAAACTGAAACTACTTCTCAACTCAAAGAGAACCTTTAAGCTTGGACTAGCTTGTGGATGGTGACACTTACACATGCCTAGACCAGCATTGGGACAAGTTGGCCTTTCATCTCGGCATAGACTTCGACCACCATCGGTACATGGTAGCCTTTTGTGTGGGTAGTTCCCTTAAACACCATTGGCACATGCTGGACCACTAACCACATGCCAAAATCTTGGGCATGGGCTGCACACCATACACACCATGACTAGGTAGTAGGTGGGTTCAAGCACATCTTCATATTTATTTTATGGCAATGCCATTTTTATGGCACATAAATTCATATAAGCACTCACTAGTGCTTGCAGTTGGGCCTAGTTCAATTCTACCAAGCATGAACAATGTACCTGAGCCTTTAGTCCTATCCATAATATTGTTCTAGGCTAGTTCCCCTCAACCTAGGCCATTAGTAGGCCTTAAGGCTTGGTCCCCCTAGTTGTCAGACCTTGTCCTACTAAAACAGGAATTGCTCTTCAACTCAAAGATAACCTCTAGGCTTGGACCAACTTATAGACCATGACACATGCACATGCCTTGACCACTATTAGGACATGTTGGCCCCTGGTCTTGGTGCATGCTTTGACCACTATTAGCACATGTTGGCCTTTTGTATGGGTATTTCCCTAGAACACCACTGACATATGCTAGGCTGCTCACCGTGTACGGGTATCCTATGCTTGGGTGATGCATCATGCACACCACAACTAGGCAGTAGATGGGTTTAGGGACATTTTCATATTTTTACCAAGCCAATGCCATTTTTATGGTTTTTAAATTCATATAAGCACTCACTAGTGCCTCACACCTAGGTTTGACTCAATTCTACCAAACTTGAACACATTTCTTAAGCCTTTAGAGTCTTGATCAATACCCGTATCACTATTTTAGGCTAGTTCCCTATGACCTAAGCCTTCAGTGCGCTTTAAGGCTTGGTCCCCTTGGCTATCAAACCCTGTCCCACTAGAACTATAACTATTTCTTGACTCAGAGACAACCTTTAGGCCTGGACTAGCATGTAGACTGTAACACATGTACATGCCTCGACCACCATCGAGACATGTTGGTCCTTGGTGTGAGTTGTTGCTTTTGACACCATCCCTAGATGCTAGCACTTGGTATAACATGTGTACCATGACCTTTCCACCACTTCTTTGTCCTTTCCAATGCACTTGTTTGCCCCTCGAGTGGCATCGACACCTAATGACACTCAGTACATGTGTCACAAGCCCCAATCTTAAGCTAAACCCCAGGTACCTTAGATAAGGAATTAGCTCCATGTGCCTAGGTCAGCCTACGAACTCAAGTGCTCAACATAATTCTAGCTCATCAAAGATTATGCTATAGTGTTAGGTCTTCTAGAAGCCCCTAAATCTAATTTTCCTAGGACTATGTTTATGTGTGCTTGAACCTAGGTTTGACTATCTACCCACACCTTGATCATTAGTGCCTTCACATGGGTTTGACTGTGTGTCTGTACATCACTCTTTAGTGCCTGCACCTGGGCTTGGCTCAATTTTACCAAACCTAAACATTGTGTTGAGCCTCTAGAGTCTTTATCACTACCCAAAACTATTCTAGGCTAGTTCCCTATGACTTGGACCTTTAGTAAGCCTTAAGGATTAATCCCTTCAGCTGTTAGACCCTGTCCTGTTAGAGCTGGAACTACTCTTCGATTTAAAGAGAACCCCTAGGCCAAGACTAGCTTGTGCACCATGACACATGCACATGCCCTGACCACCACTGGGACATGTTGGCCATTGGTTTCAGCATATGCTTCAACCACCATTAGCACATGTTGGCATTTTGTGTAGCAGTTCCCTTGAACACCATTGACACATGTTAGGTTGTGCGCCATGTATGAGTATCTTAGGCCTTGGCCACACACCATGCACACCATAACTAGGATGTAGATGGGTTTAGGCACATTTTCATATTTTTGTCATGCCAATGCCATTTTTATGGCTAGTAAATTCATATAAGCACTCGACATTGCCTGCACTTAGGCTTGGCTTAATTCTGCCAAATGTGAACACCGTGCCTAAGCCTCTAGAGTCTTGATCACTACCCATAGCACTATTCTGGCCTAGTTCCTCTAACTTGGGCTTTCAGTAGGCCTTAAAGCCTGGTCCCCCTGGCTATCAGACCCTATCTTGCTTGAACTGGAATTGCACCTCGACTCGAAAAGAACCCTTAGGCTTGGACTAGCATACGGATTGTGACACATGAACATGCCTCACCCACAATTATCACATATTTCCCTTGTTCTTGGCATATGCTTTGACCATTATCAGCACATGTAGGGCCATGTACCACATGCAAGTATCCTAGGCTTGGGTCATGCACCACGATCGAGCAATCCATAGGTTCATGCATATTTTCATATTTCTGCCATGCCAATACCATTTTTATGGCTTGTAAATTCATATAATGGTCTCCTAAGCCTTTATGTGAAGTTTCATGGAAAGATGACTCATTTTCTATTTTACATGATTTTTATAATTTATCTCAATTTAAGATATTTAAAATTTTTTTAAGAGTTATGGCCCTAATTTTGGTATATGTGATCCTTGTATTTTGTTAGCGTCCATATAAAAATTTTTGCTAAAAAAATCAAAATGTAGAAGATTTGGTGGCCATTTGAAACAAGCATCCGTATTTTAAACACTTCAATGGCTACAGCTATGAACCTATAAAAGCTTTTATACTCTTTAAAGGTAGGTGAGATGTTAAGGTTCCTTGAGGGATAGGGGGCCAATATAAGGTCCAAGGACCAATGCTTATCATACATTATGTGCGCACACCACCCAGCCTCCTACCCCCAATTGTTGGAACCCCTAATGCCATTGGTCGAGTTCTTCATCTCGAGCCAACATGTGCATCATGGCCCAAAATTAAACTTCAACCAAGGACTTAACCATCAATGGCACATGCTAGTGCATGGTGTGAGCACATGCCTTGACCATCATTGGCACAAGCTAGCCTTTGGTATAGGCATTTACCTTGATCATTATCAGCATAAGCTGGCCCTTGGTATGGATAATTGCCTTAACCACCATCTACACATGCTAGCCCTTAGTGAGGGGACATACCTTGATCAACATCAGCATAATTTGGACTTGGTGTGAGCACATGCTTCGATCAAGATTGATAGAAGATGGCCCTTGATGTAGACAGTTACCTTAAACACCATCAGCACATGCTGGGCCTTGGTACGAATACATGCCTTGATTGTGGACCCTTGGTGTGGTATATGCCTATTTGAAAAAAGTGTGCCCATTTTAAACACCTTAATGTCTACTGCTATCATATTTGTAAAATCTCTCATGCACTTTAAAAGGTGGTTGTCCAAGCCCCTTTTCCCCCCATAATGGAAATAGGTGTGCTTGACAGGCTTATCATTGTATACATCCATGGCAATATCCCTAGAGCAAAACCCAAGTCATACATGCTTTTTAGCCATGTTGTTTGATGACTTATAGGTGCCCATGGCCTTGATCTATTATTGTGCATGTGAAAAAAGGGCTCAACATACTGACCTTAAGCCTTTGTCTATGTCATGCAAAAGGGTCCATAGATGTAGCTTGTTTGAGTTGGTAAGGGAGAAAGGACTTGGAAGGATCAAGACCAAGGTCTTAAAGGCACATACAAAGCCTGAATGTATGGACTAGGGCTTAAGCTAAGGTGCAAGAACATGACGAGGTGAGCAGCTTAGTTCCAAGAATAAGGACTATTCATTGAAGGATCTAGAATGCCCAAGAAGAGTGGCATGGGTAGATAAGCAAAAAAGCTTCTTGATTAACTTGGGGATAGGCCAAGTGTGTAGGCACAAAAAAGTCTGGATAAGCCTAGAGAACAACCAAGTGTGTCAGCATTAAAGGTTCTAGAATGGCCTAGCATGAGAACAGTGGTGGGTACTATGCACCCAAATGAGGAAGGCTTTTAAAGGCCCTAGCTGTAGGCAAAGTAGCAACCAGCTGGGAAAGGTTTTGGAGCCTGCTAGGTGCAGGCACTCAGCAAAAGTGTTCAAACTCTTCCAGACCCAAGGCTTAGTAGGGAGTCTAGAATAGGCTAGATTTTACAAAGTCCTTAGCTAACCTAGAAAGTGTCTTGAGGTTATGGAAGGGTCTAGAAGGCCTATTAAAGGTGACAAATTTAGATCAATAAGGGCCATATGTGCTGAGGAGGCTTAGGCATAAATAAGGACCCTTTCCCTAATTTGTAGTTAATAAGAGAAGCAACAAGAGAAAAGTAAGAGGAATCGAGTAATAGACTTAGCCATATTAGAGACTTGAGGATAGATATAAGAGTCATTATAAGGTCATTAAGCAATTGTACATAGCATCAAGTAAAAAGAAATATAATTGGTTTAACTCTTCTTCCTAGCTTTCTCCCAAGTTCCTAGGGAGCCAATGGAATGTATAGCATAAATGTTTAGCATAGAGTCAGAAAAGATGTTGGCTTAGGCACGTGGAAAGTAATTTCCAGCCTAAGGCCACACAAGTGCTAGGTTTAAGCCCCCAGCCCATGACAGTTGGTATCAAAGCAAGTTTCAACCTAGGGGGATCAAAATCTTTGTTATGATTGGTGTTGATGTCGATTTTAATTGTATGGGTAGCTTGCATGCTAGTGCGCCACTTGTGATGATAGCTTGCATACAGGGTTACTTGGTACGGGCATTACAGGTTGTCAATACCAAGAGTGTACACAAAGATTCTTGATTGCTCATAAGGATGTGCTAGAGATCCTTGGTTTGAGCTTCATGTTTGTGGTTGAATGCATGGGTGATGTGCATGAGGGCCACCCACCAATGTACAAGGAGAGAAAGGCTAGTTCAAAAGAGAGGTTGTCATCCATGAAAGCTAGTTTAAAGACACCAAAGATCACATATGAGTGCTAGACTCCACACACGATGAGTCCAAAAAAAAGTAAAAGCCATGGGTAACAGCTAAATGAAGCTATAAGGTATAAGACTTGAAGTGGGAGTGTTGCCATTACTGAGTTAGTGGTCAAGGTTGAATGCTCTAAGTCTCCATAGCCCAAGGATAAGAGCTGAGCCTAGGGGTAAGGGCTTGATTGGGAGAGACAAGAGTAGTAGTTCCACAAGGGAAAAGGAGGCCAATGAAGAACTACAACATCAGAAGGTAAGGAATAAGGATTCAGTCTAGACAAAAGTATAATGACCATGTCCTTTAATTACTTCTTTTGCTCAAGACCATATAAAGCCAAGGAACACCCACAGCAAAAGAAGCCTAAAGCCATTGTAAGGACTTAAGGAAAGTTTAATGCCAAGAGTCATGATGGTGGTTAAATAAAGAAGATAGGATCTCTCAAGCTCCTAATAAAGGTAAGGTGAGTGTGGCTGTGGAAAGCCACCTGCTCTAAAAAATGGTATGTTGAATAAAGGGTAATGGCCTAGACATTAGAGGTGCACACCCTATACTTGTATGTGCTACATACCCCAAAGGGCCCATTGAGTGCTAGAAGAGGGTACAAACCCCATGTTGCAAAAGAGAGGGTAAGGGCACATTGGCATGGAGGCACTGCACGCTTGTACAAGCTAGGATTTATGGAAGCCGATGTGGCATGTAATGAAAAAATGACATCCTCTAGCAATAAGGGCATTGCTAGAATGAGTAAGGGAGAAAGCCACTATCTATGCACAAGTCCGTGTAATGAAAAAATGACATCCCCTAGCAATAAAGGCATTGCTAGAATGAGTAAGGGAGAAAGACACTATCTATGCACAAGTCCTAAGCCAAGAAGGTTGAAAGACACAGCTTGTTCAAGTTGGTTTAGGCAAAAGATCGAAAATAATCAAGACCACGATCTTAAAGGCACATACGAGTCTCGAATGTACGAACTAGGGCCTAGGCTATGGTGTAAGAGCATAGCAAGGTGAGTAGCCTAGTGTCGAGCATGGGGATTGCTTAACAAAAAGATTTAGAATGCCTTAGAAAAATGGTGCAAGCAAATAGTTAAAGAAGGCTCTAGATTAGCCTAGTGACAAGCCAGGTGCATGGGCACAAAAGAGTTTGGAGAACCTTGGAGGCCAGCTAGGTGCATGGGCACCAAAGGTTCTAGAATAGCCTAGTATGGAAATAGTAGTGGGTATTGTAGCACCCAAACTAGGAAGGCTTTTAAAGTTCCAAGCTACAGGTAGAACAGCGACTAGACAAGAAAGGTTCTAAAACTCGCTAGGTATGGGCACTCAGCGAAAGTGCCTAGACTCTTCTAAACTCGAGGTTCAGTAGGAAGCCTAGAACAAGCTGGATTTTTGCAAAGGCCTTAGCTGACCTAGAAAGTGTCAAATGGCTATGGAAGGATCTAGAAGGCCTATAAGGGCCACACACTTAGATTAATAAGTGTTATATGTGTTGGGAAGGCTCAAGTATAAATAGGGGCCTTCCTCTTCATTTTTAGTTAACAAGAAAAGCAATAAGAAAAAAGTAAGAAAAACCAAGTCATAGACTTTGCCATATCAGAGACTTGGGGACAGACATAGGAGTCAGTGTAAGGTCATTGAGCAATTGTACGTAGCTTAAAGTAAATAGAAATACAATTGCTTTAACTCTTTTTCCTAACTTTCTCGTAAGCTCTTAGAGAGCCAATGGAATGCATGGCACAAGTGTTTAGCATTGAGTCAAAAAAGAGGCTAACTTAGAAACATGGTAGTTTCTAGCCTAAGGCCACACAGGTGCTAGGCTTAGCCTATGGTAGTTGGTATCATAGTAGGTTCTGATCGAGGGGGATCAAAACCTTTGTTATGATTGATATTGATGTCAGTTTTAGTTGCACAGGCAGTTTGCATTCTAATGTGGCATTTATAATGATAGCTTACTTATGGGATTGCGTGGTGCAGGCATTGTTGGTTGTTTGTGCCAAGAGTAAGGCATAAGGATGCTTGTTTACTCATAAGGATATATGGGAGATCCTTGGTTTAAGCTTCTTATTTGTGGTTAAATGCATGGGTGATGTGCATAAGGGCCACCCACCCATGCACAAGAAGAGAAAGGCTATTTTAAAGAAGATGTCATCCATGAAAGCCAATTTAAAGACACCAAGGATCACATAGAAGTGCTAACTCCATGTGTGAAGAGTCCAAAAAAGGGTAAAAGCCATGGGTAGAGTCGAATGAAGTGGTAGGGTACGAGACTTAACGTAAAATATAACCATTTTTAAGTTGGTGGTTGAGGCTAAGT
This sequence comes from Durio zibethinus, assembly GCF_047325235.1. NCBI lineage: Eukaryota > Viridiplantae > Streptophyta > Magnoliopsida > Malvales > Malvaceae > Durio > Durio zibethinus. The sequence goes on along the minus strand of NC_143164.1, from coordinate 818,844 downwards.
GCACTAAGTCTCCATAGCCCAAAGGTAAAAGTTAAGCCCAGGGATAAAGGTTGAGTGGGAAAAATAAAAGTAGTAGTTTCTTAAAAGAAGAGAAGGCCAATGAAGAGCTACGCCATTGAAAGGCAAGGACCAAAGATTTGGTCTAGGATAAATGTATGGTGACCATATCCTTTAGCTACTTCTTGTGCTCAACATAAGGCCAGGGAACACCCATAGCGAAAAAAGCCTAAAGCAATTATGAGGACATAGGTAGAGTCCAATGGCAAGAGTTGTAATGGTAGTTGAGCCGAGAAGAGGTGATCTCTTAGGATCCTGATAAGGGTAAGGCCAGTATTGTTACAGAGAGCCATAGGCCTCAGAGATGGATGATTCGTTGAAGAAAGGATAATGCCCTAGACATGAGCATTGCACACCCTACATGCCCTACACTTATGTCACTGTGCAACTCGAAAAGCCCATTGAGTGCGGGAAAAGGGAAAAGACCCCATGGTGCGAAGGAAAAGGTAATGGCACATCAAACATAAAGGCACTACACTTTTCAACAAGCCAAGATTTATGGAAGCCTATGTAATGTGAGCATTGCACACTCTAAACGGCCCATTAAATATGGAAATATGGTAAGGCCACATCACCAACTATGGCACTGCATGCTTTGACAAGCATTATTTTGTGGGAACCACATTAGGATCAAAACCAAAGCAAGGGATAACTGCTAAGGTGTGACAAGAACCATCATGTACAAATAACCATCATATACCATGGACCATCAGGGTAAGAGTGGAACATCATCTAGCATGCACGTATAGTGAAAGAATGACATCTTCTAGTAATAAGGGCATTGCTAGAATGAGTATGGGAGAATGTCATGGTTTATATGCAAGTCCTAAGCCAAAAGGGTCAAGCGACACAGTTTGTTTGAGTTGGTGTAGGTGAAGGACCAAGAAGAATCAAGACCAAGCCCTAAAGGCACACGAGGCTCGAGTGTGTAGATTAGGGCCTAGGCTAAGGTGTGAGAGCATGGTAAAGTAAGTAGCTTAGTGCCAAGAATGGGGACTGCTCATTAGAAGGATCTAAAATGCCCTAAAATAAAGGCATGGGCAAATAGGCAAAGAAGGCTCTAGATTAGCTTGGAGACAAGCCAGGTGCACAGGCATAGAAGAGTCTAGAAAAACCTATAGGCTAGCAAGGTGCGTAAGCATCAATGGTTCCAAAATAGGTTGGCATGGGAATAGTAACAGGCACTGTAGCACCCAGATAAGGAGGCTCTTGAAACCCTAGCTACGAGCAAAGTAGCAACCAAACATAGAAGGTTCTGGAACCCACTATACGTGGGTACTTAGCGGGAGTGCCCAGACTCTTCTAGACCTAAGGCTCAATGGGGAGCCTAGACCAAGCTAGAATTTGCAAAGCCATTAGCCAACCTAAGAAGTGTCTAGTAAACATGAAAGGATCTAAAAGGCCTATAAAGGCCATATACTTAGATCAATATGGGCGATATGTGTTAGGGAGGCTTAGGTATAAATAGAGGCCCTCCCCTTCATTTATAGTTAATAAAAGAATTAACAAGAGAAAAGTAAGAAGAACCAAGTCATAAAATTTGCCATATTAGAGACTTGGTGCTAGACATAGGAGTCATTGTCATTAAGTAATTGTACATAGCATTAAGTAAATAGAAATACAATTGCTTTAACTCTCCTTTCTAGCTTTCTTCCAAGCACTTAGGGAGCCAATGGAATGCATAGCATAAGTGTTTAGCACAGAGTCAAAAAAGAGGCTAGCTTAGGCATATGGATGATAGTTTCCAGCTTAAGGCAATACAGGTGCTAGGCTTAAGCCCTCCACCCATGACAATTGGTATCAAAGAAGGTTCCCAACAAAGGGATAAAAACCTTCATTGTGATCGATGTTGATGTCGGTTTAAGTTGTACGGTAGCTTGTGTGCTAGTGTACCGCTTATGATGATAGTTTGCATGAGGAGTTGCATGGTGTGGGCATTGCTGGTTGTTGGTGTTGAGAGTAGGGCATACTTGATTGCTTATAAAGATGTGTTGGAGATCCTTAGTTTACACTTTGCTTTTATGGTCGAGTACACAAGTGATATGTATAAGGGTCGTTAAACCATGTGTAAGGGGAGAAAGGCTAATTCGAATGAGAGGTTGTCATCCTTGAAAGTTAGTTTAAGAACACCAAGGATCATATATGATTGCTAGACTCTACATAAGAAGATTCCAAATAAGCATAAAAACTATGGGTAAGAGCCAAGTGAAGTAGTAAGGTATAAGACTTGAAGCTGAAGTATTGCCATTGCTCAATCGATGGCCGCAGCTGGGTGTACTAAGTCTCTATAGCCCAAGGGTAAGAGTTGAGCCTAGGGGTAAGGGCTTGAATGGGAGAGATGAGAGCAACAATTCCTTAGGGGAAGAGGAAGTAAATGAATATCTGTAACATCAAAAGGCAAGGACTAAAGGTTCGATCCTGGATAAAGGTACAATGACCATGTCCTTTAATTACTTCTTATACTTATGACCGTATATGGCCAGGGAGCTCCCATAGTGGAAAAAGCCTAAAGCAATTATAAAGACTTAGGGTGAGTCTAATGACAAGAGTCCTGATGGTGATTGAGCTAAAAAAAGATTTTCTCTCAAGCTCCTAATAAAGGTAAGGTGAGTGTGGCTGCAAAGAGCCACCAGCCTTAGAGATGGATGGTTTGTCGAAGAAAGGGGAATAGCCTAGTCATGAATGACGCACACCCTACACTTATGTTGCTGCACACTCTAAAAGGCTTATTGAGTGTAGAAAAAGGGTAAGGACCCCATGGTGAAGAGGAAAGGGTAATGGCACATCAAACATAGAGGTGTTGCATGCTTCGACAAGCCAAGATTCATAGAAGCCTATGTGATGTGAGTGCTGTACACCTCAAAAGGCCTATTAAGTATTGAAACGGGGTAATGGCACATCACTAGTGAAGGCATTACATGCTTTGACAAGCTTGGTTTCGTAGGAATTGCATTGGGATCATGAGTGAAGCAGGGGATAACTATGAAGGTGTACTAAGAACCATCATGTAACAAGAACCATTGTGTGTGCCAAGGACCATAAGGACAAGAGTGGGACATTGATCCAACATGTATGTATGATGAAAGAATCGCATCCCTTAAAAATGAGGGCATTGCTAAAATGAGTGGGGGAGAATGTCATGGTCTATGCAAAAGTCCTCAGCCAAGAGGGTCAAAAGACGTAGTTTGTTCAAGTTGGTATGGGTGAAGGACTAGGAAAGATCATGACCGAGGTCCTAAAGGCACATTCAATGCCTGAGTGTGTTAACCAAGGCCTAGGCTAAGGTGCAAAAGCTTGGCAAGGTGAGCAACCTAGTGCCAAGAATGGAGACTACTCATTGGAAAGATCAAGAATGCCTTACAAGAGTGGCACAGGCAAGCAAGCACAGAAGGCTCTAGATTAACCTAAAAACATGCTAGGTGTATGGGCATAAAAAAGTTTAGAAAAGCTTAGAGGCCAATTAGGTGCACGAGCATTGAAAGTTCCAAAATAGCCTAGCATAGGAATAGTAATAGGTACTATTGCACCCAAATGGGGAAGGCTCTTAAAGGTCTTAACTGTAGGTGGAGCAAGAATCAGATGGTGAAAGTTATGGAACCTGCTAGGTGTGGGCACTCACCAAGAGTAGACAAGCTAGATTCTACAAAGGTTGTGGAAGTGTCTAAAAGCTGTAGAGGGGTCTAGATGGTCTATAAAGGCCATACACTTGGATCAATAAAGGCCATATGTGTTAGGAGGCTTAAGTATAAATAGGGGCCCTCCCCCTCATTTATAGTTAACAAAAGAAGCAACAACAAAAAAGTAAATGGAACCAAGTCATAAACTTGGCTATATTCGAGACTTATAGGAGTCATTGTAAGGTCATTTAGCAATTGTACATAGCATTAAGTAAATACAAATACAATTGCTTTAACGCTTTCCTAACTTTCTCCTAATCTGCTAAGGAGACAATAGAGTGCATGGCATAAGCATACATATTAGAGTCAGAAAAAAGGCTAACTTAGGCACATGGATGGTTGTTTCTAGCCTAAGGCCACATAGGTACTAGGCTTAAGCCCTTGGCCTATGACATCTATGGCTGATGCTATCCCAAACCCTAGACCAAGTCCTTAAATTGGGTAATGACTCCTTGGGGTGGTGCAAGTAGAAGCAGTGATCGCAAGCTTGGTCTAGCCAAATCTCTTAGGTATTTGGTAGTCTCATGGTCCCTTCCCATCGACCATAAAAATGTGTTAGCCTGGTGAAGCCCACGTATATGTCATAGGTCATGGCTTAAGCCTACCACCCATGCGACGTTAGGTTAGAAACTACTGTCCAAGTGCATAGGTAAGCCTTTTTTTTACTCTGTGCTGAACACTTTCGCTGTGCACTCCACTAGCTCCCTAGGAGCTTAGGAGAAAGCTAGGAAGGAGAGTTAAAGTAATATTATTTCTATTTACTTGATGTTATGTACAATTGCTTAATGCCTAAGTCTATTACTTAATTCTTCTTCCTTGCTTATCTTGTTGCTTCTAACTTTTCTCTTGTTTATTGCTTATGTACAAATGAGAGGAAAGCTTTCCTATTTATACTTGAGCTCTTTTGGTACTTATAGTTGTAATGAATCCAAGTGTATGGCCATTAAGGGCCTTTTAGATAGTACTAGGGTACCCAGGCTCTACCATGGTTAGCTAAAGCCTTTCTAAAGATTTATTGGTTTCAAGCTCCCTATCAAACCCCTGGCTCTAAAAGAGTCCGAACACTTCCAATTAGTGCCTGAGTCTACCAGGTTTCAAAGCTTTCTTCATCTGGGTGCCACCTTGCCCACAGCTAGAGCCTTCTAAAGGCTTTCTCATATAGGTGCTATAGTGCCCATCACTATGCTTGCACCCGACCCTTCTAGAACTTTTGGTACCCATGCACCTGGCCAACCTCTTGGCTTCTTTAGACTCTTTCATGCCCACTTACCTAGCTAGTCTCAGGGTTGACCTAGGGTTTTCTATGCCTAACTACTCATGCCATATCTTGGTGCTTTTCTAAAACCTTCCAATGAGTAATTCTCATCCCTGGCACTATGTAACTCACCTTTAGTGTACTCTTACACTTTGACCTTGGCCTTGGCCCATACACTTGGGTAAAGAATGTGCCTTTAAGGCCTCGATTTTGATCTTTCCTAGTCCATTACCCATACCATCTTGACCAAGTCTAATCATAAAACCCTCTTAGTTTTGGACTCCTACATGGTTCATGACACATTCAGCTGATGCTACCTAAAACCCCAGAAAGAAGTCTTCAAATTAGGCAATGTCCCCCTAGGGTGGTGACAATGGAGTTTGCATGTATGGTCCCAGCTAGATGAACCATTAGTTGTGTTGTGTCATTGTTGCCTGTTGGATGGCAAGGGTAGTTTCCTAGCCATTGCTTGTGTTTTTCCAATGCCAAGCGATTATGGCTCAGCTTTATACATCATTTCTTCTACTCACTCATTGAGTAATAGGCATATGAATTGTGCTATTGTTGTGCATGTTGGTAGTCTCCATGCTTGATGCATTAGACTATCAACTTGTCATCCTCTTCAATCTCCCCTCATGTGGTCATCATACCCTAGGGCATAATTAAGGTCCCAAGGTGCTTGGGTAAGTGTGAGCTAAAGGACATGCACCTTAGAGTTGGTTACCTAGTCAGGTGCTATTAGTCAAAGTCATGAACAAGCATCTTTGAATGTGTTAATATAGCAACAAGCTGAATTTAAGAATTATAGTGGCTAAGAGATAGGTCACTAGGCCCTAAGCTAGCTGAAGAAAGGCTTTGAGATGGTTGGGAAAAAAGTTTCCCCATTTCAGATAGTCTTACATGTTTAGGTAGGATGATTAGGAAATTTCTTACACTCTTTATAAGGGATGACTGGTGTTAGCTCTCCACCACCCCCTTAGCTAATAGGTAGAGGAGAGCCTGGCTAGTCTGAAGTGAGTAACTCTTAGGCACATATGGTGTTTAGATGGGTAGGCATCATCAGGTTATGAGTGTGGCATGATGCCTTTTTGGGTTATGGTAAAGTCAAGGATAGTTAGGGTCAGTAGGCCTTGTATCATGCCTTTATGTTAAACCATGGGTTTAGATGATAGTGTTTGTTATACCCTTTAGTTTCCCTTCCTTGAGCTAGTTTGATAAGTAACCAAGGATCATGAGATGGTGTTTGCATAGGAGGAGCACTATCAAGCTCGAAGGATAAGTGGGCTAGCAAGCAAACATGTTGTTAGACCCTTATGGCCAATTGACAAAGGTGTGCTATGGCTAGGGTAGCACACTCAAGTTCCTTGAGGTGGGCCAAGCATCATGTCAAGTGTCTATCATGCATATAAGCAAACTAGAATAAGGCTAAGGGCTAAGGCCCTGAGATATGAGTTTAATGGGATGAGATTAGCCAATAATGGCTCTAAGCTAGCTATTGACTAGCATCTATGTTGTGCCTTAGGGTTCAAGGCACAAAAGCTTGCATATGATGTAAGCAAGCATAGGTTTAAGTTCTCACATGCTAGAATGTGTGCACCCTTATGAGCCAGGTGGGTTAGTGCTTAGAACCTCAATGCCTGCAGGTAGAGATGGGTGTTTAGGGCCACATGAAAATCATGGGTTGATTATGATTATAGGAGTTAGGTTCCTCCTTACCAAGTTTGAGATTATTGTGAGCAACCCATGGGGTTCAAGCCAAGAAAGGCTCACAAGTATGTAGCTTGAATGATTAAAAATGATCTACCCATAGAGAAAAAGATTTGAGAAAGGTTGACCTTGACTAAGAGTAGTCTTGGTGCCGCATGGACACATGATTTTGGTCTAAGGAATGTACGGCCCATGACAACTAGCTTGTAGACTGTGACACATGCACATGCCTCGACCACTATCAGCACCAAATGCCCACAGTGCATCTATCATAGTTCACAAGCTAGCCAAGCCTAGAGATTCTCTTGAAGTCAAGTGATAGTTCTAGTTCTATAGGGATAGAGTCTGACAGCCAAGGGGATCAAGCCATGAGGTGCACTAGAGATTCAGGTTGCTTGGAACTAGCCTAAAATAATGGGGCAGGTAGTGATCAAGACTCTAGAGGCTCAGAAAAGGTGTTCAAGTTCAGTAAGATTAAGCCAAGCCTAAGGGTAGGTGCTAGTGAGCAATGTAGGGTCACTCAGTCAGACCCAAGTGGAAGCACTGATGATTAAGGTGTGGGCATATGGTCAGGCCTGGTTTTGGCCATGCCTGAGCATAGACTTGGCAAGATTAGATTTGGAGGTTTCTAGAAGGCTTAGTGGTCAGCATGATTTTAGCAAGTCAAGGATTGTTCAATAGCACCAAATCCCCTAGAATCAAAGGTTGTATCTTTGCTCCTGAAATCAAGGGATGGCATTCTCTAGAGTTTAGGAATGTATCTCAAACACTAAATGTAAATGGGACTTAGCTATAAATAAAGAGTCCCCCACCCTCATTATACACACACCAGAACCATTGAGTAAGAACATCCTTATTTTTGACTTAAACCTTTGTGTTGTTCTTTTGTTAGCCTCTCTTCTAGCACTTGCTATATCCTTTTGTTTTGTAGCATACTTGGTAGCCAAGCCTTGCAGTTTAGAGAATTTGTGCACTGTTTCTTGTGTTAGTCTAATTTGGGATACAGAAGAGTCCATTTCCATGTCCTAGAGTTATGAGAGCCTGGAGCTCAAGTCTTTACCTGTAACAAGTGGTGTTAGAGCCTGGTTCAAAGGAACCTTTAAAATAGGCAAGAAAACTAGATACCAAGGGATATCGAAGCTTGGATCAAACTAGAGGTAGTGACCAAAGCCTTGGTTTAGAGTGTGCAATAGATCCCAACTTGTGACATGAGGAGCCAAAGTTACCGTGAGAGCCAGAGTTGGCATTGACGCAGGTAAGGGGATTTATGTGTAGGCATCCTAGTGTGGTGTGCAGGCATTCTTCTATGTGTGGACATTCGACTATGTGGTGCGAGCAATTTATTGCTTGGTGCATACATCCTAGAAGGGTTATTGTGCTCATATGCTAGTGAAACACTCTTGGTGTGCTAGGTTTGAGCATACTAGAGTGCAAGATAGGTTCTCAACAAGTTGTTGTATGCTATAGGTGTGCTATGTGTCATAGTCTGTGTACAAGTCTTAAGCCAAGTGGGTCAAAAGATGTAACTTATTTGAGTTGGTGTGGGTGAAGGACCAAGAAAGAGTAAGACTAAGTTCCTAAAGGCATAAGGCCTAGGCTAAGGTGTAAGAGCATGGAGAGTTAAGAAGCCTAGGACTAAAAATGGGGACTAATCGTTGAAAGGATCTAGAATTCCCCAAAAGAATGGCATGGGAAGGCAGGCACAAAAGGCTCTAACTTAGCCTAAAGATAGGAAAAGTGTGCAAGCATAAAAGAGTTTGGAGAAGCTTATAGGTAGGCTAGGTGTGTAGGCACTAAAGGTTCCAAAAAGGCTAGGCACAGGAATAATGGTAGGTACTATAGCACTTAGATAAGGAAGGCTTTAGAAGGCCCTATCAACTATCAACAGGAGAGCAATGACTAGTTGAGGAATGTTTTGGAACCTGATAGGGGCAAGCACTCAGCGGGAGTGCCCAGACTCTTCCAAACCTGAGGCTTAGTAAGGAGCTTGAAACAAGCTGGATTCTACAAAGGCCATAGCCAACCTAGGAAGTGTCTAGTGACCATGGAATGGTTTAAAAGGCCTATGATGGTGACACACTTGGATCAATAAGGGTCACATGTGCTAGGAAGGCTTAAGTATAAATAAGGGCTATCCTCCTCATTTGTAAGGAGTTAGAAGCTACACAAGTAAGAAGAACCAAGTCATAGACCTGGGCATTGAGCAATTGTCTATAGCATCAAGTAAATAGAAGTTACAATTGCTTTAACTCTCCTTCATAGCATTCTCCCAAGCTCTTAGGGAGCCAATGGAGTGCATGGCAAAAGTGTTTGGCATAGAGTCAAGGAAAAGGCTAACTTAGGAATACAAATGATAGTTTCCTACCTAAGGCCACACGGTAGCTAGGATTAAGCTCCTAGTCCATGATAATGTGCAAGTGAGAAAATGTGTATATTGGAGCCTAACCAAGAGAGGCTTGTGTGTTGAGCCATTATGCAGACTAGTACCAGATAGTGTGTGCTATGTTGGTGTGTTGTATTGATAGACTAGTGTGCTGGCTTGCAAGAACTAAAATTGGATTGCTTGAGTGCCGACTAGAGTTGAGGTAATCCTTCTATTGGTGCATTCATGATCTAATAGTTTGTGTGCTTTAGGCTATGACCCAAGTCTCCAATGCCAAAAGGAAAAAGCCAAAGTGGGGAAGACACCAATGTTTGTTCCTTAGAGGAGGAAAGGACTATAGGGAAACCCAGATTTTGTAAGATCAATAAAGCCACCAATAGGGGCAAAGGGCCTTGAGTTACTATTTTTATGCCACTCAACATCAGGTTAGCTAGTGATTCAAGCTTTTGGCCCTCAAGCAAGCAAAGGAGCTATCTGAAAGCCAAAGTGCAGATGGCAAACAGCACCAAAATGAGCCCAAAAAAGAGCAACTAGGTGCTAGTCAAGACTACTAAGGGGGTTAAGACCTCTTGAGGAGTTGATGAAGGAAAACCAATGGTAGTAGAGTGCCATAATATGAGTCCCATAGTACAACCAGATTCCTTACAAGAGAGTGTGCCACAAGCAACTCAAAGGAAGCATAAGAAGCATCAATAGCATAAATGGAAAGGGCTATTATAGTAGAGTGCTTAGGAACATAGGATTGTAAGAAAATGTTGAGCAACATAGGATCAAGAATAGCAAAAGGTGACAAAGTACATGTTTAGGAATATGACCAAAATGTTGGAAAATTGGCTCAAGGGGTAGGAGTTAATACCAGTGTGCAAGGTAGGTGCATCATTCCCTAGCAATATGGGCATTGCTAGAATGAGTGAGGGAGAATGTCATGGCCCACAAGCTAGTCCAAGTCCAAGGGTTCTCTCTAAGTCAAGTGACAGTTGTAGTTCTAGCAAGACAAAGTCTGATAGCCAAAAAGACCACACCTTAAGGTGCATTGGAGGTCTAGGTCATGGGGAACTACCCCAAAAAATAGGGCAAGTAGTGATCGAGACTCTAAAGGCTCAAGGAAGGTGTTCAACTTTAGCAGGATTCAGCCAGGCCCAAGGGTGGGTGCTAGTGAGCAATACACGAGCACCCAGTTAGACCTAGCCAGTAGCACTGATGATCGAGGTGGGAGTGCATAGTCGAGCCCAAGTTTGGGCATGCTTAAAAATAAACCTTAGAAGATCAGATTTAGAGGCTTTGAGAAGGCTTATTGCTCAATTTGATTTTAGCAAGTCAAATATTATGCAGTAGCACCAAATCCCCTAGAATCAAGGATTGTGACTTAGCTCCTAGAATCAAGGGATTATAATCTCTAGAGTTTAAGAATATATCTCACACACTACATGTAAGGGGGACTCAGCTATATATAGAGTCCCCCACCCTCATTGCACACACACTAGAACCATTGAGTAACAACATCCTTACTCTCACCTTAAACCTTTTTGTTGTTATTTTGTTAGCCTTTTTTCCAGCATTTATTGTGCCTTTTTGTTTTGTACCATACTAGGCAACCAAGCTTGTAGTCTAGAGTGTCCATACACTATTTCTTATGTTATGCTAATCTGGGATGCAAAAGAGTCCATTCCCATGTCCTAAGCCACACTAGCCTAGAGCTTGAGTCTTAGCCCATGATAAGTGAGGTTCTCTCTGAGTTGAGTGACAATTATAGTTCTAGTAGGATAGAGTCTAAAAACCAAGGCAACTATGCCCTAAGGTGCACTAGAGGCCTAGGTCATGAAGAACTATCCTAAACAATAGAAAGGTAGTGATCAAGACTCTAAAGGCTTAGGGAAGGTGTTCAAGTTTGATAGGATTGAGCCAAGCCTAAGGGCAGGCACTGGTGAACAATGCACAAGCTCTTAGTTAGATCTAGGCGAGCAGATTGATGATCGAGATGTAGGTGCATGGTCAAACCTAGGTGTGGGCATGCTTGAACAAAATCTTAGGAGGATTAGACTTGGAGGCTTCTAAAAGGCTTGGTGCTTAGCATAATTGTAGCAAGTCAAGGATTGTACAATAACACCAAATCATCTAGAATCAAGGATTGTATCTTAGCTCCTAGAATTAAGGGATTGTAATCTCTAGAGTTTAAGAATATATCTCAGGCACTAAATGTAAGGAGGACTCAGTTATAAATAGAGAGCCTCCACCCCCATTGTACACACAATAGAACCATTGAGTAATAACATCTTTACTCGTACCTTAAACCTTTCTATTGTTTTTTTGTCAACTTTTCTTCTGACACTTGTTATGTCCTTTCACTTTACAACATATGGGTAACCAAGTTTTTAGTCTGGAGTGTCTATGCACCATTTCTTATGTTAGGTTGATCTGGGACATGAAAGAGTCCATTTTAATGTCTTGGACCTACTCAAGCTTGGAGCTTGAGTCTTGGCCTATGACATGTGCACATGCATCGACCACTAGCGAGACTTGTTGGCCCTTTGTCTTGACACATGCCTCGACCACCATTGGCAAATGCTGGCCTTTATGTGGGTAGTTCTCTTGAACACTGTCAACACATGCTAGGTTGTGCACCACATATGGGTGTCCTAGGCCTGAATTACACACCATGTGCACTACAACTAGGTAATAAATGGGTTCAGGCATATGTTCATATTTTTGCCATGCCAATGGCATTTTTATGGCTTGTAAATTCATATAATGGTCCCCTAACCTTCATGTGAAGTTTCATGGCAAGATGACTTGTTTTTTATTTATCATAATTTTTAAAATTTTTTGTTATTTAGGATTTTTTGGAATTTTTTTAGGAGTTTTGGCCCTAAATTTGGTATACATGATCCTTGTATTTTTGTTAGAATCTATAAAAAAATTCAATTAAAAAATCAAAATGTAAAAGATTTTGTGGCAATTTGAAAAAAGCATCCCCATTTTAGACACTTGAATGGTTATTGGCTGAGAACCTGTAAAAGCTTTTATGCTCTTTAAGGGGGTGTGAGTTGTCAAGGTTCCTTGGGGGATAGGGGGCTAACATAAAGGACAAGGACTAGCACCCATCACATATCATGTGTAAACACCCTCTGACCCCTCACCTGTAATCATCAAAACCCCTAATACCATCAATTAGGTTCTATAGTTATGCTCCAACAATGGTTCCCTAGGCAAAAAAATGTGACACCAACACATGCCTGAGCTCAACATGTGCACCATGGCCCAGAATCAAACTTCAGTTAAGGCATCGACCATCAATGGCACATGTTGGCACATGGTGCAAGCACATGCCTTAACCATTATCGAGGGCACTTACCTTAACCACCATTGGCACAAGCTAGCTCTTGGTATAGGCACTTGCCTCAACCACCATTAGCACATACTAGCCGTTGGTGTAGGCACATGCCTCAATCAACATTGGCTGAAGATGGCCCTTGGTATGGGTAGTTACCTTAAACACCATTGGCACATGCTAGCCCTTGCAATAGGCTCTTACTTTGAATAGCTTTGGCACATGCTAGGCTTTGGTGCAAGTACATACCTTGACCACCACTGGCACCTATGGACCCTTGGTGCAGGATATGCCTATTTGAAAAAAGTGTCCCTATTTTAGACACTTTAATGTCTATTGCTAGCATATTTGTAAAATCTTTCATGCTTTCTAAAAGGTGGTTGTCCTGGGCCTTCTCTTCCCCACGGAGGTAGTAGGTGTGTGTGATGGGCCGATCATTGCGTACATGCATGGCAATGTCCCTAGAGCAAATTTCAGGTCGTGAATGCCTTTTGGCTATGTTGTCCAGTGGCTAGTTGCTTTAGTGACCCACAAATGCCCATGGCCTCGACAAATTAGCATACATGTGAAAAAAAGGCTCAGCTATGCCAAGCTTAAGCCCATGCCTATAGTTGATGCTGGCCTAGACACTAGACCAAGTCCCTGAATCAGGCAATGGCACCCTGAGGTAGGCAAGCAAAATCTATGACCATGGGCTAAGTCTAGCCAAGTCTTTTGGGTATTTGGCAGTCTCATTATCCTTACTTGTCGACCACAAAAATGCCTTGGCCTGGCCAAGCCTCTACATATGTCACACCCCACATGAGCACCATCAGCGCTAAGGCTCAAGTGCCAGCACATGGAGGCTAGACCCTTACTCAAGCAATAGGTCACATGAAAGAGTCCTTACGAGAGTTACTTGATGTTGAACCTGAGGACCATTTGAGAGAAGCTTTTCAAAAGCCCTAGAAAAGTGGAGCAGGCACTATAGGTGCAAAGGCTCTAGATAAGCCTAGTTACAAGCCAAGTGCATGGGCCTAGAACCTTCTAGAAGGGTGAGATACAAAAATGGGTATGGTTATTATAGCACCAAGTAGGGATGCTTCCAAAAGGCCAGAGGTATAGGCACTTTGCAAGAGAGCCTAAAACCTTCTAGACCTAGTGCACCATAAAGTGTCTAGAACCAACTTTTTTCTAGAAATTCCCTAACCTTGTATGTGTTAAAGGCCTTGGAACCCTCTAGAATTTATATAAGAGCCACACACTTGGCTCACTGGTGACCACCTTGGCCATGGGGGCTCAAATATAAAGAGGGGTACCACCTCTCCCATAAGACCAACATATAAGCTAGTGAACTTGTGAACCCACAAAGCTACTCAAGCGCATTTGTACATAAGCCACATTGTTCTAGTAACAGAAAGGATTTTGTATTCTCTTACCAGTGCCTTTTTAGCATGCTATAGTGTTTGATTGTCTCTAAGGTGCAACAAGTCATTGGTGAGTGGCACACTCACTCAACCCGATTAAAAGATGACTTAGGCATATGTGAATGGTAGTTTCCTGCCTAAGGCTGCATTGTTGCAAAGCTTAAGATTAAAGCCTATGATAGTTGGCATCAGAACACAGTTTAGTGTGTGACCCCGATCCAAGACAATGTCTACTTCTAAAAGAGCTCTCAGCATACTAAAGGGTAAGAGACTCATGAGACATACACTATTGGAATGGGCAAAAAAGGCACCAATAAAGGCATGATCTCAACCTTAGATGCTCAATTGGCGAAGGTGGAATTAGACATGGCTAAAATACAAGACAAGTACAAAGACCAAATGGAGGAATTGGTATCGATTGGAAAAGAGATCATGGAAGAGTTAAGGCAAACTCTTTATGAAGAAATCGAAAGCCTTACCCATAAGAACTTTACCCTAGAGGCCCTAATAGAGGTCATGAAAAAGGAGATGAAGCAACTTAAAAAGAGGCTTTTTGCATACAAGGCAACCATAGAGGGAGGCATACTTACAATTGCTCTTAGGTCTAGGGTGGAGGTTTCCAAGTCAAAGGAGTTTAAGGGGACATGATCTACAAAAGACATAGACAACTTCTTATGGGGCATGGAGTAGTATTTTCAAGAATTGGGCATCAAGAAGGATATTGCTAAGGTAAGCATTACCTCTATGTATCTTGTAGGCATTGCACTTCTATGGTGGTATTGTAGGTCCAAGGAGGTTAGGCATGGGGGTGCTGCCATTGGAACATTAGAAGAGTTCCAAAAGGAGTTTAGGTAGCAGCTTTACTTAAGATACGCTATAGACGAGGCACGTACCAAGCTATGATAGTTCACCAAACATAGAGAAGTGCAACACTATGTTTTGGAGTTCTAAAGACTCATGCTCTAAAATCCCAACCTTAGGGAGGATGAGGCCTTTTTTACATTTATAGATGGGCTCAAGCCATGGGCTAAGCAAGAGCTAAGGATGATGGGTGTCCAAGACCTCACTCGAGCCATGACCATCGCTCAATCCTTAGTGTAATTCAAGAAAGGGTACAATTTTGAGTCTTTTAAGCCTAAAGACAAGGGCAAAGGCAAAAGAGACAAGGATATGAGTAGCAATGGTAAGACACCAATGAACAAATGGAAGTCCTCCAAGGAGGGACATAAGAAAAAAGACAAATAGTCAGTGACCAAAGATGGATGCATGACTTATTTTCTATGTGACCGTCAACACTAAGCCAGGGGTTATCCTAATAAAGCCAAGCTCATGGCCATCATCAAGGGGTATGAAGAGCAACTTGAGAATGAGGGACTAAAGCTTGGTTTGATCATGCTAAGTTTTATATTAGCAAAGAAAGGGCATAACAGAAAGGGGTTCATGTTTGACAAAATCTCAATTATAGGCAAGTGTTTGAATACCTTAGTGGACACAAGTACATTTGATCTCTTCATGTTCGAAGAAGGTGCTAAGAGACTAGGGCTCAAGGTTGAGAAGGGGCAAGATGGATTAAGATCGTGAACTCTAAAGAGGTTTTGATCATGGGCATGGCACAAAGAGTCGAGTTATAACTTGGAGCATGGAAAAGTAAAGAATCCATTAAAGTAATCCCTCTCAATGACTATGACTTTGTTATTGATTTAGACTTCCTCTAAATGATCAATAAACTCTTTGTTCCCTTCACCAATTGCATTTGCATCTTAGATGATTTGCATCTTGGACCATTGGTGCCAATGCATTGTCCCAATGAAATAAGAGCAAGGGACTAGAACCAAGGCACTTTTCGTAATCTAGCTCGCCAAGGGCGTGTGAAATGAGGAGCCACTTTTTTGATGGCCCCAAAAGAGGATGAGCCTTAAGAACTAAAGGACAACACCCTTTTAGAGGTGTTGGAGTCCTTCAAGGTTGTCATGCTTATAAAATTATACAATAGACTACTTCACAAAAGAGAGGTAGACCACAAGATTAAACTGGTGCCTGATGCCAAGCCACTAGCCTGAGCCTCGTATAAGATGTCACCCCAGAGTTAGAGCTAAAGAGATAACTCAAGGAGCTTCTAGATGCAAGGTTCATCAAGCCTTCTAAAGTTCCATATGGTGTACCAGTCTTGTTTCAATGGAACCATAATGTGTCTTTATAGATGTGCATTAACTATTAGGCGCTAAACAAGCTTATGGTGAAGAACAAGTATCCCATTTCCCTTATTATCGACTTCTTCAACCAACTAGAAGGAATATGATGGTTCATCAAGCTGGATCTAAGATTGGGATACTATCAAGTGAGGAGAGTTGAAGGTGATGAACTAAAGATAGCATGTGTGACTAGCTATGGGGCGTACTAGTTCCTAGTAATGCCCTTTGATCTGACGAATGCACCATGACATTATGCACACTAATGAACAACATACTACAATTATTTCTTAACCAATTTGTTTTCATGTACCTTGATGATATTGTTATCTATAGTTAATCATTTGAGGAACAAGTGATCACTTATGACAAGTGTTCCAAGTGCTAAAAAAAAATGAACTATATGTAAAGAAGGAGAAATATTCATTTGCCTGACCAGAGATCTCATTCTTAAGCCATGTTGTAGGGAATGGCCAGATCCAGATAAATGGTGGCAAGGTCCATGTAATCCAAAAGTGGGAACCACCAACGAAGGTCACAGAGTTAAGGTTATTCTTAGGTCTAGCAAACTACTATTAACGCTTCATAAAGGGGTACTCAGCCATTTGTTACTACACATGCTTTAACCATTATTGGCACATACTAGCCCTAGTGTGGGGAGTTGCATTTAACACCATTGGCATATGCTATGCTATGCATCATGTATGGGTTTTCTGGGCCTAGGCCACGCAGCATACAAACCATAATATGGCAATAGGTAGGCTTAAGCTCATCTTCATATTTCTGCTAAGCCAATGCCAATTTTATGGCTTTAAATTCATATAAGTGCTCACCAGTGCTCGCATTTCGGTTTGGCTCAATTTTACTGAACATGAACACCATGCCCATACCACTATTCTAGCTAGTTCCCCATGACTTGGGCCTCTAGCAGGCCTCAAGACCTTTTCCCTTAGCTATCAAACCCTATCTCGCTAGAACTAAAACTGCTCTTTGACTTGAAGAGAACCCTTGGGTTTAGAATAGCTTATGGACTATGACACATGCATATGCCTTGACCACCATTGGGACACATTGGCCCTTGGTCTTGGCACATGCTTTATCCACCATTGGCATATGCTTACCCCTTGTGTGGGTATTTTACTCAAACACCATTGGCACATGCTAGGCCACGCACCATATCATGGGCTCAGACTGTACACCATTTGCACCATAATTGGGCAATAGGTAGGTTCTATCACATTATATTTGTGCTCTGCCAATGACATTTTTATGGCTTGTAAATTTATATAAGCACTCACTAGCACCCACACCTAGGCTTGGTTCCTCTGGCTATCAAACCCTATCCTGTTAGAGCTAGAATTGCTAATCGACTAAGAGAGAACCTCTAAGCCTAGATCAACTTACAAACTATGACACATCCACATGCTTTAACCACCATCAGCACCTAATGACCCTCAGCGCATGCACATGCCTTGACCACCATCGATAAATGCTGGCCTTTAATGTAGGTTGTTACCTCAGACACCATCGTCAGATGCTGACACTTGGTATGGCATGTGTGCCCCAACCCTTCCACCACTCTTTATCCCTCACAAGGCACTTGTCTGCCCCGTGAGCACTATCAACACCAAATGATGCTTGGTGTATATGTTATGGGCTTCAGTCTTAAGCTAAAATCTATGTGGCCTTAGATTGAGAATTGACTCTATGTGCATAAGTTAGCCTATGAAACTTAATTGCTTAGCATAATTCTAGCTTGTCAAAGATTATGCTATAGTACTAGGCCTTCCAAAAGCCCCAAAATCTTATCCTTCTAGGATAATGTTTAGGCGTGCTTGCACTTGGGTCTGACCATGTGCCCATACCTTGATCATCAAGGCCATTGCCTGGGTTTGAATATGCACCTATGCATTGTTCACAAGCACTTACACTAGGGCTTTGCTTAATTCTACTAAACCTGAACATTGTGCCTGAGCCTCTGGAGTTTTGATCATTACCTATACCATTGTTTTATGCTAATTCCTCATGATGTCAGCCTCCAGTAGGCCTAAAAGCTTGGTCTCTCTAGTTGTCAGATCTTATCATGCTAAAACTGGAACTACTCCTTAACTCATAGAGAACTCTTGGGCCTATACCAACTTGCAAGCCATGACACATGCACATGGCTTAACCAATATTGGCACTGAATGACCCTCGATGCATATACATACCTTGACCACTATCGAGACTTGTTGGCCCTTTGTCTTAACACATACTTCAAGCACCATCAATACATGCTAGCCTTTTGTGTAGGTAGTTCTCTTGAACACCATCGGCATGTGCTAGATCACGCATCATGCTCGTGTATCCCAAGCTTAGGCTATGCACCATGCATACTATGACCTGGTAGTAGGTGGATTTAGGCATGTTTTAATATTTTTGCCATGCCAATGCCATTTTATGGCTTGTAAATTCATATAATGGTCCCCTAAGCCTTCATGTGAAGTTTCATGACAAGATGACACATTTTCTATTTTTCATAATTTTTAGAATTTTTCATGATTCAAGATTTTTAAAATTTTTTTAGGAGTTTTCACCCCAAATTTGGTGTATGAGATCCTTGTATTTTTTTTAGCATCCCAAAAAAATTTAGCTAAAAAATCAAAGTGTAGAAGATTTTGTGGCCATTTGAAAAAAGTATACCTATTTTGGACACTTGAATGGCTACTATCTATGAACCTATAAAAGCTCTTATGCTCATTAAAGGGGTGCAAGTTTTTAAGGTTCTTTGGAGGAAAAGGGCCAATACAAAGGCCAAGGACTAAAACCTATCACACATCATATTTGCACACCCCTTAGCCCGTACCCCTAATCACTAGATCTCTAATGCTATTGATCAAGTTTTTTGGTGATGTTTTGATGATGGTGCCTTAGACAAAAAAATGTAGCACCATCACATGCCCAAGCCCAGCATGTGCATTGTGGCTTAGAATCAATCTTCAGCCAAGGTCTTGACCATTAATAGCACATGCTGGTACATGGTGTAGGCACATACCTCAATCATCATCAATATAAGCTAGCCTTTGGTATAGGCACTTGCTTCAACCACCATTGGCATATGCTCACCCTTGGTATGGTAGATGCCTCGATCAACATCGATAAAAAATGGCCCTTGATGTAGGTAGTTACCTTGAACATCATTGGCACATACTGGCCCTTAGTGATAGCAGTTACTTCGAACACCATTGGCATATACTAGGCATTGGTGCAAGCACATACCTTGACCACCATTGGCATCTATAGACCCTTGGTGCAAGATTTGCTTGTTTGAAAAAAATATCCCCATTTCAAACACTTTAATGTCTATTGCTACCATATTTGTAAAATCTTTCATACTTTTTAGAGGGTGGTTATTTAAGCCCCCTTCTTTCTCCCATGGAGGAACTAGGTATATGCAATGGGCTTATCATTCTGTACATCCATGGCAACATCCTTAGCATAAAATCTAGGTTGTGCATGCCTTCTAGCCATGTTGTTTGGTGACTGGTTGCTATGGTGAACCATAAGCACCTATCACCTCATTCAATTGGCATGCATATGGAAAAAGGGTTGACTATGTTGATTTCAAGTCTATGCCTACGATTGATGCTAATCTCAAGTCTATGCCTGTGATTAATGCTTCCCCAAAATGTAAACCAAGTCCCTGAATTGGGTAATTAATCTTCGAAGTGGTGCAAATGGAAGCTAAGGTCATAGGCTAGGTCTAGCTAAATCTCTTGAGTATTTGAAAGTTTCATGATCCCTTCTCATAGACCACAAAAATGCCTTAGCCTGGCCAAACCCCTACATGTGTCATAAGCTTGGAGCTTAAGCCTAGCTACCATGCAGCCTTATGTGGAAAACTACCATCCATAGGCCTAAATCAACCTTTTCCCTGGCTCTTTGCCTATCACTTTTTCCATGCATTCCATTAACTCCCTAAGAGCTTAGGCGAAAGGTAGGAAGGAGGGTTAAAGCAATTATAACTTTTATTTACATGATACTATATACAATTGCTTAATGCCTAAGTCTATGACATGGTTCCTCTTGTTTGTGTAGCTTTTAACTTGTTTATAAATGAGGGGAATGGCCTTTATTTATACTTGATCCTCCCCAACACATATGACCCTTATTGATCCAAGTGTGTGCCCCTTATAAGCCTTTTAGACCCTTTCATGGTCCCTAAACACTTTCTAGGTAAACTAAGGCCTTTGTAAAATCTAGCTTGTTTTATGCTCCCCCTAAGCCTCAGGTCTAAAAGTGTCCGGGTACTTTAACTTAGTGCCTGCACCTAGCAAGTTCTAAAACCTTCCCCATTTGGTCACTATTCCACATGCAACTAGGGCCTTTTAGAGCCTTCCTTATTTAGGTGCTATAGTACCTGTTACTATTCTTGCCCTAATCCCTTTTGGAACTTTCAGTACCTATGTATGTGGCTAGCATTTAGGCTTAGCTAGACTCTTTTGCACTCATGCACTAGCCTGTCTCTAGGCTAATCTAGAGTTTTTTACGCCTGCTTGCCCATGCCTCTTTTTTAGGGCATTTTAGATCTTTCCAACGAGTAGTCCTTATTCTTGACACTAGGCTACTCACACTGCCGTGCTCTTACACCTTAGCCTAGGCCCTAATCTGCACATTGGGCCTCGTATATGCCTTTAGGACCTTATTCTTGATCCTTCCCAGTCCATTGCCTACACCAACTCGAACAAGCTACATCTCTTAACCCACTTGGCTTATGACTTGCACATGAACCATGACACATGCAGCCGATGATGCCTATGAACCCAGGAACAAGTTCCTGAATTAGGCAATGTCCCCCCTGGGTGCTAGTAATAGAGTTTACATGTGTGGTCCCAACCAAACCAAGCATCGATGGTGTCATGCCATTGTTGTTTATTGGATGGTAGATGTAGTCTCGTAGCCTTTGCTTGTGTTTTTCTTATGTCAAGCAGTTATGGTATGGCCTCATATGTCATTTCCTCTACTCGCTTGTTGCATAATTGAATGGGTGGGTTACGGGCTGATTTGTGTGGATGTTGTCACTTGTACACAATGGGTATATGAGTGGTGCTATGGTTGTGCATGTTGGCAGACTCCATGATCAATGAATTGAACTATTAACCCATCATCCTCTTTAATCTCCCTCCATGAAGCCATCATACCCTAAGGGTGCAATCAAGATCTTGTGCAGCATACCTAAATCGATGAAAATTGGATGTCTTGCCATCCTTTATTCGTCTTATGTCTTTTGGGGCTATAAGTCAAACCTCAATCGTGTCCCATGTCCCAAGTGTGCCACCCAAACCTCTGTGGCCACATTGGTGCATTGGTGTTTGATCGTGCTCTTAGATGCAGAACATTTTGTAAGCATAGACTCTCAGCCTTTGTTCATCCAATGCTATGCATTTTATGTGCTCGACATGCACGATGCTTGTGCTCTGTGTTAGCTCTCTCTATCGTTTAGTCAATGTGTTAAGGCCCATTTAATGCCAACGTCTCGAAAGAATGCTACCTAGTTGATCCTGCTAGTAGTCATATGCTTGTTTAAAAGATTAAGCCATGCATGTGTAAGTTTAAACTAATTTAGACTATGAAACTACAAATGGCTCAACAAATTAGTTATAGTGTTTGATGGTATCTACTACTTGGATAACCATAGTAATTTTAGAGCTAATATGTGCAACAAATCTTGAATTCTAAAAGGGATGCATTTATTAGATAAAAGGTCAATGTAGGCTTTGCCTATTGCTCTGATGATTCATGATAACTTGACGGATCACATGGCCTTTGTATCGGTGATGCATCATTCAAATTTCTACCCTATCAACTTTCGATGATAGGATAGTGGCTTACTATGGTGGCAACAAGTAACAGAGAATTAGGGTTTGATTCCAAAGAGGAATCCTAAAAATGGTAGCAAGTGTGCAAATTACCTAATCTTGACTTGAGAAGGTAGTAACAATAAATAACAATACTAGGCTCTATAAGTTTGGTAATTGGAATGAATACAATCTAAAACCCTTAACAAGGATCCATTAGAGTTCAAGTCTAGTGCTAGCAGTTGTGATAATTCTAGCTCCAATAGTGTATATTTGTGTTATTGCAATTAAAAAACTTGTAGTTAGAACTAAGGTTGGGTTATCTAATCTACCTTATAGTGAGCATTGGTTTATTTATCCCTACTGCCAGCAATGTACTCCTGGCCTTAACTAGCTGAGTCATTCCTCTGAAGCTGTTACTTTGAAGAAATTAGAGTGCTCAAAGCAAGCCTAAGATTGTATACATTAGCATGGGATAACATCATTGGATTTTAGTCCTATTGTGTTAGCCTTTGGGATCAGAGTAATGATTAACAGGGATAGTCAAGGGCATTCATATTTCATAGTTAGAGGTGAAATTCTTGGATTTATGAAAGATGAACAATTACAAAAGCATTTACCAAGGATGTTTTCATTAATCAAGAATGAAAGTTGGGGGCTCAAAGACAATCAGATATCATCCTAGTCTCAACCATAAACAATGTCAACCAAGGATCGATAGTGTTACTTTTAGGAATCTATCGGCACATTATGAGAAATCAAAGTCTTTGGGTTTCAAGGGAAGTATGGTCACAAGGCTAAAACTTAAAGGGATCGACATAAGAGCACCACCAAAAGTAGAGCCTGTGGTTTAATTTAACTCAACATGGGGAAACTTAATAGGTCCAGACATAGTAAGGATTTATAAAATGAGAGCTCTTTCTTGATTCTATAGGTGGTGGTACATGGTTGTTCTTGGTTGGTGAAGCAATTTGGCTAGTTAATTTCATTAATGAATAAGACTTTAGCCCATTAACTAGCTGCGATGAGGTGATCCTTCATGGCTAGCCTCTTAGAAAGACTACGATCACTTAGGCTAAGGAAGTTTGAAGCAATAACAAGTTTGTGATGCCCTTAGATGTTCTAGGCTACACATGTGCTACACTAATGTATTCAACAAGTTTATATGTCACTGTTTCATAGGAAAGACCAAGCCAAGGGTTCTCATTGAGACAAGGAGCAGTTCTAAAGCTACTGAGACCAAGTCAATATGTAAGGTAAACCAGGCATAAAGGTTCAATAGAGGTCTCAAAGGTAGGACCATGACCCAAAATGGATGCATAGGCACTGAAATGAGCTCAAGAAACTTAAGCTAGTAGATTTGGTTTAGTAGCTTTCAGATAGACCTAGGCATGGGTATAGGTGTATGCCCAAGCTAGGTAGAACCAAAGAAAGCATAAGCCCAAAAAAGGGCCCCGCATGGGCACTACTAAAGAAGGAGTCCAAGATAATTCAAACTCTTTTTTAATAGAGTCCATGTAAAATTAGAACTCTTCAATGTAATCCTATTGTAATGTCCTATATATATTAGACTCTTTGTAAGCTTAGGATAGGAACTATGTTAACCATTGATTCAAAGAAGCCTTAGCTATATATAAGAGGTGCCCTTAACCTCATTATACTCTCCACAACTTGAGTAATACAAGTTTAATCTTGCCTATCTCTGTCATTCACTTTAGCTTTCTATTAAACAATTTTTGTGTAGCCTTGTCTAACAATAGATTGGGGTAACTAGCCTTGGAGTTTTGAGTGCCCATGCATCTCTCCAATTAAAGGCTTATCTAGGATACCAGATGAGTCAATTCCTGGGTCTTAGAGCCATACAAGTCAAAGCTTGAGTCTTAACCCATGATAAGTGGTATTAGAGTAGGTTTAGAACTAGTTCAAAGTTAGAAAAAGCTAGTCCAAAGTGATCAATGCTGTGTGCTACTAAAACTAAAGTTAACATTGGAAGAGGTTTCGAACGTGTTGGTTTAGGCATTCAATTTTGTGGTATGGGCATCATAGGTCATTTTTATGCTTGTGTGCTAGTGATATGCCCCCTAGTGCATAAGATATAAGTGTACAAGAGTGTAGACTAGGTGTTTAACCAATTACTATTATGGTGCTATAAAAGTGCTATGCATAGTGTGTAGGTGTATAGACTAGCGTCTGACTGAGAATGCAGGATGTGTTGAGCCAATGTATAGATTGGTGCTTGATAATGTGTGTGTATTGGTGTGTTGCACCAACAGATAGGTGTGCTGGTTCATGAGGATCAAGACTAGATCATTGGAATGTGCAAAAGGTTGAGGTAATCTCTTTGGTTTTGTAAATTGTTTAGGGTTGTGGCATCACTAGGGAAAACTAGACCGAAGGCCAAGGTAAAGCCCATGATAAGTGCCCACCTATAGACGAAGGAAGGAAGGCTAGATTAGGGGACATGGTAATGTCCCTAGATACCCATTGCAAAAGTTTGAGGTGACTATTATTGAATTGAGGTATAAGTTCAAGGATAGGGAAGGATCCTTGAATGAGGTATAGGAGGTTCTCATGCAGTGGAATGAGGCATTAGAGGCCATGGTTTGAACCTTGCAAAAGGATCTAGCAATGTTCAAGGTTGATCATACTACATTTCAAACTACCATAGTTGTTGTTGTAGGTTTAGGACCTAAGGTGGTGGTGGCTAAGCAGTTTTTTGATGGTCAAAAGCCAGGAGCAAAGGCCATGCTACAACAAAGAGGTATGCAGGAGTCAAGTTAGGCCAGTGTTGTTATGGAATCAAAGACTCAGGTTTAGTGCACTAAGTCTCCAAAGCCTAGGGGAAACAACCAAAGTTGGGGAGACACCAGTGTTTGTTCCTTAAGGGAAGAAAGGGCTATGAGAAATCCCAGATTTTACATGGCCACTACTACTGCCAGTAGGGGCAAGAAGAATAAGCCCTTGAGTTGCTTTTTTTGTAACAATTAGCAAAAGGTGAAAAAGTGCCTGAGGTGTGAAAGGCCTTTAACCATCAACTATGTAAAAGAGTTGTTTATAGGCAAGAGTAGTAGTGGTGATGAGCACTAAGAAAAGCCCAAGGTGATGCGGCTTGATGCTTTTCGATTCTGCTGAAAAGGTAGAACCTCTCTAGGAGATGATAGTGATGTGGTAATGGAATGTCACAGCATTACTCTTAAGGTGTAGCCAGATCCCTCCAAAAAAAAGTTTGTAGTAGGTAATTCAAAGAAAGTAGATGAGACATCAGACGTGTAGGCGAAAAGGACTAGTGTAGCATAGGGTTGATGATACTCGAGAGAACAACCAGTAGAGTACTTATTTGGGTATGGGACAAACACATGGGAAATCTAGTTCAAGGGGAGAAGACAAAGCTGATTTGCATAGAGGCATGTAGTTCAGGTGCAATATCCCTCTGACAATGAGGGTGTTGGTAGAATAAGTGGGGGAAAATGTCACAGTCCATAGGAAAACCAAGCCCAGAGGTTCTCACGGAGATAGGGAGTGATTCTAAGGTAATCAGGACAAAGTTAGAATGCAAGGGAAACTAGGCCTAGAGGCATAATAGAGGTCTTGGGGGTAAGACCAAGGCCAAGAATAGGTGCATGGGCATCGAAACAATATTAGGGAGCTCAAGCTAAGGGATCTAGTTCGACAACTTTCAAATAGACCTAGACATAAGCACATGAATAGGCCCAAGCATAGCAGAACTAAACCATGCAAAGGTCTAAAAAAGGCCCCATATGGATACTGCTAAAGAAAAAGTCTAAGCTAATTCAAACTCCTTTTCTAATAGAGTTTATATAAAATTAGAACTCTCCAATGTAATCATATTGTAATGTCCTCTATATATTGGATTCTTTGTAAGCCTTAGGATAGGAATTATGTCAGCCATTGGTTCAAGGAGGCCTTAGCTATAAATAGGAGAAGCCCCTCACCCTCACTATACTCACCATAACTTGAATAATACAAGTTTACTCCTTCCTATCTCTATTGTTTTCTTTAGCTTTCCATCAAGCAATTTATGTGCAGCCTTGTCTATTAGTAGATTAAGATGGTTGGCCCTGGAGTTTCAAATGTCCATGCATTGATCTAGTTAAAGGCTGCTCTGGGACACTAAATAAGTTAATTCTTGGGTCCTAGAGCTACACAAGTCAAAGCTTGAGTCTCAACTTGTGACATATAGCCTTGGCTGATAGGCCTAAGTAATATTTAAAATTTTGTCATCATGGTGATAGATTATTTCAATTATTGGTCTTCAACGAGGAATTCCTGTTAGTCGTGAGTCATTAGCTCACACTGACTACATCATTACCCTTTGTACGCATTGCCCATCACTCCTATTGATTGAATGGTCTGATGAAGTGTTCGGATCATGGCAACATGTAGTTCATTGCCCATGATGTCTTGAAAAGTTCACCAAACCTTACATTTAGAGAAAGGAAAAGTCATAACAAGGTTTTCGTATGTGAACTTGTGAAAAGATCATTATTGAAACTTGTTTAATGAACAACAATGCATTAACAAAACACTAAGGGGCCAAGGGTACCTTCATGCCTCAAGCCCTTTCTTGCCCTAGGTGTGCACGATGATCAATTCATTTCACTTCCTAAGTGGGTGAAACTATTAGTATCATTGCTTATGGTTGAATAACGAACCCTTGGCACCAATCACCCTAGGGAACCAGAATGAAAAAGAGCATGTGTGCCTTCTCCATCCTGTTCATGGTGAATACATGAGTGGTATCATGACTCCTTCTTTTTGCGAAAAACCAAAACAACTCTCAACAATGGATATCTTAACTCTCGCATCAATGAAGAATGTACTAAAATGTGATACATGGTGTGAATTGTAGAATCTCATGAACCATTGAGTCTTTGAATGCAAGTTGTGTTGTAAGCCATTAGGCCAAGGGCACGCCTGCCTGGGTGTCATGCATTGTCTCCCCCTTTAAACCCCCACCCATTATGCTCTATAGTAAGGTGCTGAAAATTACCCCTCATGATCTCATCGATCGTGGTTGGCCCAAAAATGAGTCCCCAACAATGATAGCATCGTGATCATTGATGGTAAAGCTCTTGACATGCCTCGACTTTGGTGATGCATGCTCATTGTCCATCTAGACCCCATTTCACATCACTTGATTGATGCTAGTATCATGACCCCAGGTCAAGTAGGATTACCTAATGAATTTAAGCATATCAATATACAGAAAAAAAAAAAACTTACCAAGATTCCCTTAGTAATAACAAGCGAACTAGAAAGAGCCCAACTTGAGAATCGGGTGCCCATGGCATCTAAATTGTAGTTTACAAAAGTGTCCTCAGTGGTGGACCAAGCCCAAGTCCCTAGGAAAGGAGAACCAGAGAGGTTGAGAGTCCTACTGTGCCTGAACCCTATCAAACCATCCAAGGTTGAATATGGGTGAGAAACTAATAAAAAACATGTATCACGAGGGAAAGATGAAAAAATTTTTGAAAAAAGAGTCAAAGAGTTTTTGAAATTATCAAGAAAAAAGTGAAATGGGGGCCAATGATGCATCTTAGTTAAATGTGGAACAACGATAGCCAATCCGTTGATCGGCTAGGGCATGGACCATTGTGGGTTGTGGCAGTGGCCCAAACCCAAGCTTTCAATATGCCTATGGAGACATTGTTACCATGATTATAAAATACAGTACATGCCATCTCGACATGCCTTGACACTCACGTACTCTTGACATAGGCCTGCAGGTTCCTTATCTGGCCCATCTTGAAACATGGACAAAGATAACATATGTGTGAGTTAATGGGGTAGAAAACCTATAAAACACAAAGAAGCTGATTGGTGTGATCCCTCATAAGTGAGCTACTAATCGACCTTGATCTTCTGAGAAAGGTTTGAGTGTGAGCATGCCTAGAAAGACCTAAAAGATAAGAAACTATGCCTGAGTGGGACAAAGCCAAAGGAAACTATGGTGGAGGCCCATAATGATACTAGCATGTAAATTGTTCACCTAACTTGGGTATAGGGGTGAAAGACTAATCAAACTGTTTAATAGCTGGTTCCCTTTGAAGTTTTCCTTAGGATAGTTGAAGCTCTTAGTGAATTCCATCAAGTAAATTTAATGATTAGAGGCATCAGGGCTGCAACACCCTCGACCTATCTTAAACTTTAAATAGGTAGGATGGTGTGACTTCATTAACAATTGGTTTATGACAAAACAAAAGGTCATAACTATTTGAGATAGATAATTGTTCAAATAGATAGATAGTCATAATTATTTGAATGAGTTCAAAAAATAGATTTATTTTTTTATTTTGACTTATTAATTTTTGGAATATTGACAAATTTAATTATTTTATTCGGAATAAGCTTGTATGAATAGAAACAATTGCTTTATGACAAAATAAAAGGTCATAATGATTTGAAATATATGATTGTTCAAATAATCATAACTAATTGAACTTATTCAGTAAGTAGATTCATTTTCTTAAATCTCTTACTCCTTAAATTTTAGAATATTAATAAATTAGTGTTACTTTATTTAGAATAAGCCTATATGAACTGATACAATTATTTTATAATGAAACAAAAGGTCATAATGATTTGAAATAGATAATTATTTAAATAGTTATGACTATTTGAACTTGTTCGATAAACAAATTTATTTTAAAATCTTATACTTATTAATTGGAAAAATATTAATAAATTTATATTATTTTAATCCAAATAAGTTTGTGTGAAGAAAAAAAATTGTTTTATGATAAAATAAAAAGTCATAACAATTTGAAATAAATAATTTTTCAAATAGTCATAACTATTTGAACTTATTAGGTAAAAAGATTTATTTTTTAAATATTTTACTTATTAATTTTATTTGAAATAAGCTTGCATGAATAGAAAAAAATTGTTTTATGACAAAATAAAAAGGTGATAGCAATTTGAAATAGATAATTGTAACTATTTGAACTTGTTCGGTAAATAGATTAACTTTTTAAATCTCTTACTTATTAGTTTTTGAAATATTAATAAATTAGAAATATATTATTTTGAATATGCTTGTACAAACAGAAACAATTATTTTTGTGATAAAACAAAATGTCATAACGATTTAAAATAGATAATTGTTCAAACAATCATAACTATATGCACTGGTCAGGCCAATAGATTTGTTTTTTAAATTCGTTGCTTATTAACTTCTAGAATATTCGTAAATTAGCATTATTTTTATTCTGAATAAGACTATATGCATAGAAACAATTATTTTATGACAAAATAAATAGTCATAATGATTTGAAATAAATAATTGTTCAATAGTTATAACTAATTGAACTTGTTTAGTAATAGATTTTATTTTTTTAATTTTCAAAATATTAATAAATTAATCTTGTTTTATTTCAAACAAACTTATATGAAAAAAAACATTTGTTTTATGAATGAACAAAACATTTGTTTTATGTCATAACGATCTGAAATAAATAACTATTCAAATAGACATAATTATTTGAACTAGCTTGGCAAACAGAATTATTTTTTAAATCTTCTTACTTATTAATTTTTGAAATATTAATAATTTTATTTTATTTTATTCTGAATAAGTTACTAAGAACTAAAACATTGTTCTACAGCAAAACAAAGGTTCATACCAATTTAAAATAAAGAATTGTTCATATAACCTTAACTATTTGAACTGGTTTAGCAAACAAATTTATTTTTTAAATCTCTGAGTTATTAATTTTTAGAATATTATTACGTTAGTATTATTTTATTCTGAATAAACTTGTGTTAATAGAAATAATTGTTTTATGACATAACAAAAGGTTATAATAATTTAAAATATATAATTGTTTAAATAGTCATAACTATTTGAAATGGTTTGGTAAACATACTTTTTTTTTAAATCTTTTACATATTAATTTTTGAAATATTAGTAAATTAGTATTATTTTATTTCGAATAAGCTTGAATGATAAAAAACATTTGTTATATGACCAAACAAACGTTAATAATGATTTGACATAGATAATTGTTGAAATGGCCCTAATTATTTGAAATGATTCGATAAACAGATTCATTTTTTAAATCACTTATTAATTTTTGAAATATTAATAAATTTGTATTATTTTATTGCAAATAAGCTTATATGAACTAAAATGATTGTTTTATGACAAAACAAAAGGTCAAAATGATTTGAAATAGATAATTGTTCATATAATCTTAAATGTTTGAACTACTTCGGCAAACAGATCTATTTATTTAAATCTCTTAGTTATTAATTCTTGAAATATTATTAAATTAATATTATTTTATTTCGAATAAGCATATGTGAACTGACACAATTATTTTATAGTAGAACAAAAGATTATGACGATTTGAAGTAGGTAATTATTCAAATAGGAATTGGTTCAGTAAATAGATTTATTTTTTAAATCTCCTACTTATTAATTTTTGAAATATTAATAAATTAGTATTATTTTATTCCAAATAGGTTTGTATGATGAAAAACAATTGTTTTATGACAAAACAAAAGTTCATAATGATTTGAAATAGATAATTGTTGAAATGGCCAAAATTATTTGAACCGATTCGGTAAACAAATTCACTTTTTAAATCACTTACTTATTAATTTTAGGAATATTATAAACTATTATTATTTTATTTCAAATAAGCATGTAAGAATTGAAACAATTGTTTTATGACAAAACAAAAGTTCATAACGATTTGAAATAGATAATTGTTCAAATGACCAAAATTATTTTAACTGATTTAGTAAACAAATTTATTTTTTAAATCTCTTATTAATTTTAGAAATATTGATAGATTAGTATTATTTTATTCCGTATAAGCTTGTATTAACTAAAACAATTGTTTTATGACAAAACAAAAGGTCATAATGATTTTAAATAAGTAATTGTTCAAATAGTCATAACTATTTGAGCTTATTTGGTAAACAGTTTTATTTTTCAAATCTCTTGCTTATTAATTTTTTGAATGTTAATATATTAGGATTATTTTATTTCAAATAAGCTTGTATAATATGAAACAAATATTTTATGACTAAAACTTATTCTAATAGTTTTAACTATTCGAAAACACATTTATTTTTTAAATCTCTTATTAATTTTTGAAATATTAATAAATTAGTATTATTTTATTTTGAATAAGCTTGTCTTATCAAAAATAATTGGTTCATAACAAAATAAAAGGTTAGAATGATTTGAAATAGATAATTGTTCAAATGGCCATAATTATTTTTACTGATTCAATAAACAAATTTATTTTTAAATCTCTTATTAATTTTAGAAATATTAATAAATTAATATTATTTTATTCCATTTAAGCATGTATTAACTGAAGCAATTGTTTTATGATAAAACAAAAGGTCATAACGATTTTAAATAGATAATTATTCAAATAGTAACGATTTTTTGAACTTATTCAGTAAATAGATTTATTTTTCTAAATCTCTTTCTTATTAATTTTTAAATTTTAGTATTAATTTATTCCAAATAAACTTGTATGAACTAAAACAATTGTTTTATGACTAAACAAAAGGTCAAAATGATTTGAAATAGATAATTGTTCTAATAGTCTTAACCTATGAACTAGTTTGGTAAATAAATATATTTTTTAAATCTCTTATTAATTTTTGAAATATTATTAAATTTGTATTATCTTAAACCAAATAAGCTTGTGCGAAAAAAATTTTTTGTTTTATGATAAAACAAAAGGTCATAAAGATTTGAAATTGATAATCGTTCATATAGTCTTAATTATTTGAACTAGTTCATTAATTAGATTAATTTTTTAATTTTCTTGGTTATTAAGTTTTGAAATATTATTAAATTAATATTATTTCATTATGAATAAAATAGTATGAATAGAACCAATTGTTTGATGACAAAACAAAAGGTTATAATGATTTAAAATAGATAATTATTACAAATAGTCAAAACTATTTGAAATGGTTTGGTAAATAGATTTACTTTTTAAATCTCTTGCTGATTAATTTTCTAAATATTAATAAATTAGTATTATTTTATTTCAAACAAATTTATATGAACAAAAACAATTTTTTTATGAGAAAACAAAAAGTAATAACGATTTGAAATAGGTAATTGTTTAAATAGTTATAATTATTTGAACTGGTTTGGTAAATAGAATTATTTTTTAAATCTCTTAGTTATAAAATTTTGAAATATTAACAAATTAGTTTTATTTTATTCCAAGTAAACTTATATGAGCTGAAATAATTGTCTTAAAACAAAATAAAAGGTCATAATGATATGAAATAGATGATTGTTCATATAGTTTTAACTATTTGAACTAGTTCAACAAACAGATTTATTTTTTAAATCTTTTAGTTATGAATTTTCAAAATATTATTACATTAGTATTATTTTATTTTGAATAAACTTGTGTGAGCAGAAATAATTGTTTTATGCAAAACAAAATGTTATAACAATTTGAAATAGATAATTGTTCAAATAGTCATAATTATTTAAACTAGTTCGGTAAATAGATTTAATTTTTAAATCAATTACTAATTCTTGAAATATTAATAAATTAGTATTATTTTATTTTAAATAAGTTTGTATGTTGAAAAACAATTGTTTTATGACAAAACGAAAAGTATTAACAATTTTGTTCAAATGGCTATAATTATTTGAACTGATTTGGTAAACTGATCTATTTTGTTAAATTTCTTACTTACTAATTTTTGAAATAATAAAAAACAGTAGTATTATTTTATTTTGGATAAGCTTTTATAAACTAAAACAATTGTTTTATGATGAAACAATTGTTTACGGTAAAACAAAAGTTCATAACAATTTTAAATAAAATTGTTTAAATAATCATAACTATTTAAACTTTTTCAATAAACAAATTTATTTTTTCAAATCTTTTGCTTATTAATTGTTTGAAAGTTAATAAATTAATGTTTATTCTGAATAAGCTTTTATGAACTAAAACAATAGTTTTATGACTAAACAAAAAGTTAAAACAACTTGAAATAAATAATTATTATAATAGTCTTAACCATTTCAACTGATTTGGCAAATACATTTATTTTTTAAATCTCTTACTTATTAATTTTTGAAATATTATTAAATTAGTATTATTTTTATTTGAATAAGCTTATATGATAATAAAAAAAATTTTTTGACAAAACAAAGATCATAATAATTTGAGATTGATATTTGTTCAAATTGAACTAGTTTGGAATATAGGTTTAGTTTTTAAATCTCTTACTTAATAATTTTTGAAATATTAATAAAGTAGTTTTATTTTAATTTGGACAAGTTTTTATAAACTGAAACAATTGTTTTATGACAAAAGAAAAAGGTTATAATGATTTTAAAAAGATAGTTATTCAAATAGTCATATCTATTTGAGCTTGTTCGATAAACATATTTATTTTTTTAAATCTCTCACTTATTAATTTTTTGAATTTTAATAAATTAGTATTATTTTATTTTGAATAAGCTTGTATGAACTGAAATAATTGTTTTATGACTAAACAAGAGGTCAAAACGATTTGAAATAGATAATTGTTCTAATAGTTTTAACTATTTGAACTGGTTCGACAAAACACATTTATTTTTTATTATTAAATTAGTATTATCTTAATCTGAATAAGCTTATATGAAAAAAAACAATTGTTCTATAACAAAATAAAGATCATAATGATTTGAGATATATAATTGTTCAAAAAGTCATAACTATTTGAGCTAGTTTGATAAATAGATTTAGTTTTTAATACTCTTATTACTTTTCAAAATCTTAATCAATCAATATTATTTTATTCTAAATAATTCTGTATGAATAGAAACAATTGTTTTACTATAAAATAAAAGGTCATAACAATTTGAAATAGATAATTATTCAAATGAACATGACTATTTGAACTTATTTGGTAAACAAATTTATTTTTTAAATCTCCTACCTATTAATTTCTAGAATATTAATAAATTAGTATTATTTTATTTTAAATAAACTTGTATGAATAGAAAAAATTATTTTATGACAAAATAAAAGATCATAACTATTTGAAATAAATAATTGTTCAAACAGTCATAACTATTTGAGCTTGTTCAATAAGCCTATATGAATTGATACAATTGTTTTATGATGAAACAAAAGGTCATAACAATTTGAAATAGATAATTACTAGAGTAGTTATGACAATTAGAACTTGTTCAGTAAACATATTTATATTTAAAATCTTTTACTTATTAATTGTCAAAATATTAATAAATTAATATTATTTTAATTCGAATAATCTTGTATGAACAAAAACAATTATTTTATGAAAAAACAAAAAGTCATAACAATTTGAAAAAAATAATTGTTCAAATAGTCATAACTACTTGAACTTATTTGATAAACAGATTTATTTTTTAACTCTTTTAATAATTCATTGTCTAAATATTAATAAATTTGTATTATTTTAATTGAAATAGGCTTGTATGAATAGAAAAAATTATTTTATGACAAAACAAAAGGTTATAGCAATTTGAAATAGATAATTATTAAAGATTAGTAACTATTTAAACTAGATCGATAAACAGATTCAGTTTTTAAAGTTCTTACTTATTAATTTTGAAATATTAATAAATTAGATTTATGTTATTTCAAGTTAGCTTGTATGAATAGAAACAATTGTTTTGTAATAAAACAAAAGGTTATAACACTTTAAAATAGATATTGTTCAAACATTTATAACCATTTGTATTGGTCAGTCCAATAGATTCATTTTTTAAGTCTGTTACTTATTAAGTTATAGGATATTAACAAATTAGCATTACTTTATTTCGAATAAGACTGTATCAATAGAAACAATTGTTTTATGACGAAACAAATAATTATAATAATTTGAAATAAATAATTGTTCAAATTATTATAACTATTTGAACCGGTTTGGTAGACGGACTTACCTTTTAAATCTCTTATTAATTTTCAAAATATTAATAAATTAATATTATTTTATTTCGAACAAACTTATATGAATGAAAACATTTGTTTTACGATAAAACAAAAGGTTATAACAGTTTGAAATAGATAAATATTCATATAACCTTAACTATTTGTATTGGTTCAGCAAAAAAATTTATTTTTTAAATCTCTTGCTATTACTTTTTATAATATTATTAAATTAGTAATATTGTATTTCGAATAAGCTTGTATGAACATAAATAATTATTTTATGACAAAGCAAAAGGCTATAATGATTTGAAATATATAATTGTTTAAATAGACATAACTATTTAAATTAGTTCGGTAAGCATATTTCTTTTTTAAATCTCCTAGTTATTAATTTTTGAAATATTAATAAATTAGTATTATTTTATTTGAAACAAGCTTGTATGATGAAAACATTTGTTTTCTGACAAAACAAAAGATCATAAATATTTCAAATAGATAATTATTCAAATGGTGAAATTATTTAAACTGATTCGATAAACTGATTTATTTTTTAAATCTTCAACTTCTCAATCTTTGAAATATTAATAAACTAATATTATTTTATTTTAGATAGGCTTTTATGAACTAAAACAATTATTTTATGATAAAACAAAGGGTCATAATGATTTTAAATAGATAATTGTTCAAATAGTTATAACTATTTGAACTTGTTCGGTAAATAGATTTATTTTTTTAAACTTCTTGCTTATTAATTTTTTGAATGTTAATAAAAAAGTATTATTTATTTTGAATAAGTGTGTATGAACTGAAACAATTATTTTATGACTAAACAAAAGTTCAGAACGATTTGAAATAGATAATTGTTCTAATAGTCCTAACTATTTGAACTGATTCAACAAACACATTGATTTTTTAAATCTCTTACTTATTAATTTTTAAAATATTATTATTTTAGCAATATTTTACTCTGAATAAGCTTGTACGAATAGAAACAATTGTTTTATGACAAAATGAAGATCATAGTGATTTGAGATAGATAATTGATCAAATAGTCATAACTAATTGAAATAATTTTGTAAACAAATTTAGTTTTTAAATCTCTTTTTAATTTTTGAAATATTAATAAATTAGTATTATTTTATTTTGAATAATTTTGCATAAATAAAAACAATTGTTTTATGATAAAATAAAATGTCATAACGATTTGAAATAGATAATAGATTAATTGGACATGATTGTTTAAAGTTATTTGGTAAACATATTTATTTTTTAAATCTCCAAATTACTAATTTTTAGAATATTAATAAATTAGTATTATTTTATTTCAAATAAACTTGTATGAATATAAACAATTGTTTTATGACAAAAGAAAAGATTGTAACAATTTGCAATAAATAATTATTTAAATAGTCATAACTATTTGAACTCGCTTGGTAAACAAATTTGTTTTTTAAATCTTTTACTTATTAATTTTTGGAATTTTAATAAATTAGTATTATTTTATTCCAATTAAGCTTTTATGAACAAAAACAATGGGTTTATGACAAAACAAAAGGTCATATTGATTTGAAATAGATAATTGCTCAAATAGTCATAACTATTTGAACGTGTTCAGAAAACAAATTTATTTTTAAAATTTTTACTTATTAATTTTTGGAATAGTAATAAATTTAAATTATTTTATTCAAAATATGCTTTATTGAACAGAATAAATTGTTTTATGTCAAAACAAAAGGTCATAATATTTTTAAATAAATAATTATTTAGCTAGTAATAACTATTTGAACTTATTAGGTAAATAGATTCATTTTTTATTTCTCTTACTCATTAATTTTTAGAATATTAATAAATTAGTATTATTTTAGTTTAAACAAACTTATAAGAACTAAAACAATTGTTTTATTACAAAAGAAAAGGTCATTGTGATTTGAAATAGATAATTATTCAAATAGTCATGATATTTGAACTTGTTTAGTAAGCATATTTATTTTTTAAAATCATTTGCTTATAAATTGTCAAAATATTAATAAATTAGTATTATTCTAATATGAATAAACTTGTATGAATAGAAACAATTGTTTTATTACAAAACAAAAAGTCATAACAAGTTGAAATAAATAATTGCACAAATAGTCAGAATGATTTGAACTTATTCAGTAAACATATTTATTTTTTAAATCTTTTACTTATTAATTGTCTTAATATTAATAAATTTTTATTATTTTATTTGAAATGAGCTTGTATGAATAGAAAAAAATTCTTTTATAACAAAACAAAAGGTTATAGCGATTTCAAATATATAATTGTTCAAACAGCCATAATTATTTAAACTTATTCAGTAAATGATTCATTTTTTAAATCTCTTTATTATTAATTTTTGGATTATTAATAAATTAGTATTATTTTATTCCCAATAAGCTTATATGAACTGAAACAATTTTTTATGAAAAAACAAATGGTCATAACGATTTGAAATAAATAATTATTTAAATAATCATGATTATTTGATCTAGTTTGGAAAACATATTTATTTTTTAAAATTGTTACTTATTAATTATTGAAATATTAATAAATTACTATTTTTTTAGTCTGAATAAGCTTGTATGAACATAAACAATTGTTTTATAACAAAACAAAAAGTCATAACGATTTGAAATAAGTAATTGCTCATATAGTCATAACTATTTAAACTAGTTTGATAAATAGATTTATTTTTTAAATCTCTTATTAATATTAGAAATATTAATAGATTAGTATTACTTTTTTTTCGAACAAACTTATATGAACAAAAACATTTATTTTATGATAAAACAAACAGTCATAATGATTTGAAATAGATAATTGTTCAAATAGTCATAATTATTTTGGACTGGTTAGGTAAACAAAATTATTTTAAAAATCTCTTAAATATTAATTTTTGAAATATTAGTAAATTCATTTTATGTTATTCCAAATAAGCTAGTATAAATTCAAAAAAACTTATTTTATGACAAAACAAAAGGTCATAATGATTTGAAATAGATAATTGTTCATATAGTTTTAAATATTTGAACTAGTTCAACAGTCAAATTTATTTTTTAATTCTTTTCGTTATTAATTATTGGAATATTATTATATTAGTATTATTTTATTTCGAATAAGCTTATATGAACAAAAATAATTGTTTTATGATAGTACAAAAGGTTATAAGGTTTTGAAGTTTACAATTGTTCAAA
The DNA here is from genome assembly GCF_047325235.1 of Durio zibethinus. Taxonomy (NCBI): domain Eukaryota; kingdom Viridiplantae; phylum Streptophyta; class Magnoliopsida; order Malvales; family Malvaceae; genus Durio; species Durio zibethinus. The sequence continues at coordinate 780,867 of NC_143164.1, read as the reverse complement.
TAGTCATAACTATTTGAACTAGTTCGGTAAATAGATTTATTTTTTTAAATCTTTTACATATTAATTTTTGAAAGATTAATTAGTATTATTTTATTTTGAATAAGCTTGAATGTTCAAATACAATTGTTATATGACCAAACAAAAGGTAATAACTATTTGAAATAGTTAATTATTGGCATGGCCATAATTATTTAAACTTATTAGGTAAAAAAATTTATTTTTTAAATCACTTACTTTTTACTTTTCAGAATATTAATAAATTATTATTATTGTATTTTGAATAAGTTTGTATGAACTGAAACAATTGTTTTATGACAAAACAAAAGGTCATAACAATTTGAAATAGATAATTGGTCATATAGTCTTAACTGTTTCAACTGCTTCGACAAACAGATTAATTTTTTAAATCTCTTAGTTATTAATTTTTGGAATATTATTAAATTAGTATTATTTTATTTTGAATAAGTTTATATGAACTAAAACAATTATTTTATAACAGAACAAAAAGTTATAACAATTTGAAATTGATAATTGTTCAAATAGGAACTGGTATGGTAAACAAATTTATTTTTTAAATCTATTTATTAATTTTTGAAATATTAATAAATTAATATTATTTTATTTTGAATAGGCTTATATGATAGAAAACAATTGTTTTATAACAAAACAAAAGTTTGTAATGAATTGAAATAGACAATTGTTCAAATGGCTAAAGTTATTTGAACCAATTCGATAAATTAATATATTATTTAAATCTCTAACTTATCAAATTTTGAAATATTAATAAAGTAATATTATTTTATTTCAGATAAGCTTTTATGAATTGAAACAATTGTTTTATGATAAAAGAAAAGGTCATATTTATTTTAAATAGGTAATTGTTTAAACAGCCATAACTATTTGAACTTGTTAGGCAAATAGATTTATTTTTTAAAATTTGTAGTTTATTAATTTTTGAATGTTAATAAATTAGTATTATTTTTTTTTGAATAAGCATGTATGAATTGAAAAAATTATTTTATGACTAAATAAAAGGTCATAACGATTTGAAATAGATAATTATTCTAATAGTCTTAATTATATGAACTAGTTCGGCAAACACATTTATTTTTTAAATCTCTTACTTATTAATTTTTCGAATACTATCAAATTAGCAATATTTTACTCTGAATAAGCTTGCATGAATATAAACAATTGTTTTATGACAAAACAAATATTATAACGATTTGAGATAGATAATTGTTCAAATAATCATAACTATTGGAACTGGCACAATAAAAAAATTTAGTTTTTAAATCTCTTATCAATTTTCAAAATATTAATAAATTGGTATTATTTTATTTTGAATAATTTTGTATGAATAGAAACAATTGTTTTACAACAAAATATAATGTCATAATGATTTGAAATAGGTAATAGCTCAAATGGATATGACTATTTGAACTTGTTTGGTGAACAAATTTATTTTTTAAATCTTCAACTTATAAATTTTTTAGAATATTAATAAATTAGCATTATTTTCTTTTGGAATAAACTTATATGAATAGAAACAATTGTTTTATCACAAAATAAAAAGATCATAGTGATTTGGAATAAGTAATTGTTCAAATAGTCATAAACAGTTGAACTCGTTTAGTAAACAGATTTATTTTGTTAAATCTTTTACTTACTAATTTTTGAAATTTTAATAAATTAGTATTATTTTATTCTAAATAAGTTTTTATGAATAGAAACAATTGGTTTATGACAAAACAAAAGGTCATAATGATTTGAAATAGATAATTGTTCAAATATTCATAACTATTTAAACGTGTTTAGAAAACATATTTATTTTTAAAATTTTTACTTATTAATTTTTCAAAATATTAATAAATTTATATTATTTTATTCAAAATAAGCTTGCATGAATAGAACAAATTTTTTTATGACAAAAAAAATGTCCTAATGTTTTGAAATAGATAATTATTTAGATAGTCATAACTATTTGAACATGTTCTGTAAACATATTCATTTTTTAATTCTCTTACTCATTAATTTTTTTAATATTAATAAATTAGTATTATTTTATTTCAAATAAGCTTATATGAATTGAAACAATTGTTTTATTACAAAACAAAAGGTCACAATGATTTAAAATAGATAATTATTCAAATAGTCAGGACTATTTGAACTTGTTCAAAAAACATATTTATTTCTTAAATCTTTTACTTATTAATTGTCAAAATATTAATAAATTAACATTATTGTAATTTGAATAACCTTGTATGAACAAAAACAATTGTTTTATGACAAAATAAGAAGTCATATGAATTTGAAGTAAATAATTGTTCAAATAGTCATAAAATTTGAACTTGTTCGATAAACAAATTTATTTTTTAAATGTTTTACTAATTAATTTTCTTTATATTAATAATTTTGTATTATTTTATTCAAAATAAGCTTGTATGAATAGAAAAAATCATTTTATGACAAAACAAAAGGTTATAGCAATTTCAAAAAGATAATTGTTGAAATAGTCATAATTATTCAAACTTGTTCGACAAATGGATTCATTTTTTAAATCTCTTAATTATTAATTTTTGTAATATTAATAACTTAGTATTATTTTATTTAGAATAAGTTTATATGAACTGAAATAAATTTTTATGACAAAACAAAAGGTCATAATGATTTGAAATAAATAATTATTCAAATAGTCATGACTATTTGATCTGGTTTAGTAAACATAATTATTTTTTACTTTTTTTACTTATTAATTGGTGAAATATTAATAAATTAGTATTATTTTAATCTGGATAGGCTGATATGAATGGAAACAACTATTTTATAACAAAACAAAAAGTCATAACGATTTGAAATAAATAATTGCTCAAATAGTCATAACTATTTGAACTCATTTGATAAATAGGTTTATTTTTAAAATCTCTTACTAATTTTTGAATATTAATATATTAGTATTACTTTATTCCAAACAAACTTATATAAATAAAAACATTTGTTTTATGACAAGACAAAAGGTCATAACAATTTGAAATAGATAATCATTCAAATAGTCATAATTATTTAAACTGGTTAGGTAAATAAAATTATTTTTAAATCTCTTATTAATTTTTGAAATATTAATAAATTCATTTTATTTTATTCCAAATAAGTTAGTATGAATTGAGAAAAACTTATTTTATGACAAAACAAAAGGTCATGATGATTTGAAATAGATAATTGTTCATATAGTCTTAAATGTTTGAACTGGTTCGGCAAACAAATTTATTTTTTAATTCTCTTAGTTATTAATTTTTGAAATATTATTAGATTAGTATTATTTTATTTTGAATAAGCTTGTACGAACAAAAATAATTATTTTGTGATAGAACAAAAGAATATAATGATTTGAAGTTTACAATTGTTCAAATAGTTATATATTTGAATTAGTTTACTAAACAGATTTATTTTTTAAATCTCTTACTTATTAATTTTTGAAAGGTTAACAAATTAGTATTATTTTATTTCAAATAGGCTTGAATGATAAAAATCAATTGTTATACAATGAAACAAAAAGCCATAATTTTTTATAAACAGATAATTGTTCATATAGTCTTAATTGTTTGAACTGCTTTGGCAAATAGATTTATTTTTTACATCTGTTAGTTATCAATTTTTGGAATATTATTAAATTAGTATTATTTTATTCCAAAAAAGCTTATATGAGCTGAAACAATTATTTTATAATAGAATAAAAGGTTATAATGATTGGAAATAGATAATTGTTCATATAAAAACTGGTTCAGTAAATAAATTTATTTTTGAAATCTCTTACTTATTAATTTTTGAAATATCAATAAATTAATATTACTTTACTCCGAATAGGCTTGTATGATGAAAAAAAATTATTTTATGACAAAAGAAAAGTTCGTAACAATTTAAAATAGATAATTGTTTAAATGGCAATAATTATTTGAAGCGATTCAATTAATTGACTTATTTTTTAAATCTTTAACTTTTTAATTTTTGAAATATTAATAAAGTAATATTATTTTATTTCAGATATGCTTTTATGAATTGAAACAATCGTTTTATGATAAAACAAAAGGTTATACTTCTTATAAATAGATAATTGTTCAAATAGTCATAACTATTTAAACTTGTTTAGTAAACAAATTTATTTTTTTAAATTTCTTGTTTATTAATTTTTTGAATAATAATAAATTAATATTATTTTATTTCGAATGACCATGTATGAACTGAAAAAATTATTTTAAGACTAAACAAAAGGTCAAAATGATTTGAAATAGATAATTGTTCTAATAGTCTTAACTATTTAAACCTGTTCAACAAACACATTTATTTTTTAAATCTCTTACTTATTAATTTTTAGAATATTATTAATTTCGTAATATTTTAATTTGAATAAGCTTGTATGAATAGAAACAATTTTTTTATGACAAAACAAAGATCATAATGATTTGAGATAGATAATTATTGAAATAGTCATAACTATTTAAACTGGTTTGATAAATAAATTTAGTTTTTAAATCTCTCATTAATTTTTAAAATATTAATAAATTAGTACTATTTTATTCTTAATAATTTTGTATAAATAGAAATAATTGTTTTACGACAAAACAAAATATCATAACTATTTGAAATAGATAATAACTCAAATGGACATGACTATTTGAACTTCTTTGGTGCATAGATTTATTTTTAAATCTCCAATTCATTAATTTTTAGAATATTAATAAATTAGTATTATTTTCTTTCAAATAAAATTATATGAATAGAAACAATTGTTTTATGACAAAACAAAAATATCGTAACATTGAAATAAATAATTGTTCAAAGAGTCATAACTATTTAAACTCGCTCGGTAAACAGATTTATTTTTTAAAATTTTTATTTATTAATTTTTGAAATTTTAATAAATAAGAATTATTTTATTCTAAATAAGCTTTTATAAATATAAATAATTGATTTATCACAAAACGAAAGGTCATAACGATTTGAAATAGATAATTGTTCAAATAGTCATAACTATTTAAATGTGTTAAGAAAACATATTTATTTTTTAAAATTTTACTTATTAAATTTTGGAATATTAATAAATTTATATTATTTTATTCGAAATAAGCTTGTATAAATAGAACCAATTGTTTTATGACAAAACAAAAGGTCACAATGTTTTGAAATAGATAATTGTTTAGATAGTCATAACTATTTGGAAATGTTTGATAAACAAATTAATTTTTTAATTCTCTTGCTCCTTAATTTTAGAATATTCATGAATTAGTATTATTTTATTTCAAATAAGCTTATATGAACTAAAACAATTGTTTTATTACAAAACAAAAGGTCACAATGATTTGAAATAGATAATTATTCAAATAGACAAGACTATTTGAACTTGTTCAATAAACATATTTATTTTTTAAATCTTTTACTTATTAGCTATTGAAATATTTATAAATTAATATTATTTTAATATGAATAAGCTTGTATGATTAGAAACAATTATTTTGTGACAAAACAAAAAGTCATAACAATTTGAAATAAATAATTGTTCAATTAGTCATAAGGATTTGAACTTGTTTAGTAAACAAATTTATTTTCTAAATCTTTTACCTATTAATTGTCTTAATATTAATAAATTGTATTATTTTATTTGTAATAAGCTTGTATGAATAGAAAAAATCATTTGGTGACAAAACAAAAAGTTATAGCAATTTCAAAATGATAATTATTCAAATAGTCATAATTATTTAAACTTGTTCAGTAAATAGATTCATTTTTTAAATCTCTTAATTATTAATTTTCAAAATATTATAACTTAGTATTATTTTATTTCTAATAAGCTTATATGAACTAAAATAATTTTTTTATAATAAAACAAAAGGTTATAATGATTTGAAATAAATACTTATTCGAATAGTCATAACTATTTGATCTAGTTTGGTAAATGATTTATTTTTTAAAATTTTGATTATTAATTGTCGAAATATTAATAAATTAGTATTATTTTAATATTAATAAATTTTTATGAATAGAAATTATTGTTTTGTAATAGAACAAAAAATTGTAACAATTTTAAATAAATAATTATTCAAATAGTCATAACTTTTTAAACTAGTTTGATAAACAAATTTATTTTTAAAATCCATTATTAATTTTTGAAATATTAATAGATTAGTATTATTTTATTCTGAACAAACTTATATGAATAAAAACATTTGTTTTATAACAAAACAAAAGGTCATAGCAATTTGAAATAAATAATTGTTCAAATAGTCATAATTATTTGAACTGGTTAGGTAAATAGAATTATTTTTTAAGTCTATTACATATTAATTTTTGAAATGTTAATAAATTTATTTTATTTTATTCCGAATAAGCTAGTATGAAGTGAAAAAATTGTTTTATGACAAAACAAAAACAATTTGAAATAGATAATTGTTCATATAGTCTTAACTATTTGTACTAGTTTGACAAACAAATTTTTTTCTTAAATCTCTTAGTTATTAATTTTTGGAATATTTTTATATTAGTATTATTTTATTTCAAATAAGCTTGTATGAATAGAAATAATTGTTTTATGATAGAACAAAAGGTTATAATGATTTGAAGTATAAAATTGTTTAAATAGTCATAACTATTTAAACCAGTTTGGTAAATATATTTATTTTTTTAAATCTCTTACTTATTAATTTTTGAAAGATTAATAAATTACTATTATTTTATTTTGAATAAACATATATGATTAAAAACAATTGTTACATGACCAAATAAAAGGTAATAATGATTTGAAATAGATAATTGTTGAAATGGCCATAATTATTTGACTTGATTCGGTAAACAAATTTACTTTTAAATCACTTATTAATTATTGAAATATTAATAAATTAGTATTATTTTATTTTAACTAAGCTTGTATGAATTCAAACAATTATTTTATGACAAAACAAAAGGTCATAATGATTTTAAATATACAATTGTTCAAATAGTCATAATTATTTGAATTTGTTCGGTAAACAAATTTATTTTAAACTCTTGCTTATTAATTTTTGAATTATTAAGAAATTAGTATTATTTTATTTTGGATAAGCTTTTATGAACTAAAACAAATGTTTTATGTCAAAACAACTGGTCATAATGATTTTAAATAAATAATAGTTTAAATAGTCATCACTATTTGAACTTGTTTGGTAAGCAAATTTTATTTTTTCAAATCATTTCCTTTTTAATTTTCTGAATGTTAATAAATTTTGATTATTTTATTCCGAATAAACTTGTAAAATATGAAACAAATTTTTTATGACAAAACAAAAGGTCAAAATAATTTAAAATAGATAATTATTCTAATAGTTTTAACTATTCAAATTGACTCAACAAACACATTTATTTTTTTAAATCTCTTACTTATTAAATTTTGAAATATTATTAGATTAGTATTATTTTTAACGAAATAAGTTTCTATGATCAAAAACAATTATTTTATGATAAAACATAAATCTTAACGATTTGAGATTAATAATTGTTTAAATAGTCATAACTATTTGAACTAATTCGATAAACATATTTATTTTTTAAATCTCTTACTTATTAATTTTTGAAATATTAATAAATTAATATCATTTTATTTTGAATAAGCTTATGTGATAAAAAAATAATTGTTTTATGACAAAACAAAAAGTCATAATAATTTGAAATAGATAATCGTTCAAATGGCTATAATTATTTTAACTAATTCAATAAACTGATTTATTTTTTAAGTTTCTTACTTATTATTTTAGTAAGTATTAATAAATTAGTATTATTTTAATCCATCTAAGCTTGTATTAATTGAAACAAATGTTTTATAAGAAATCAAAAAGTTATAACGATTTAAATTAACATTTGTTAAAATAGTAATAATTATTCGAACTTGTTTGGTAAATAGATTTATCTTTTTAAATCTATTTCTTATTAATTTTTTGAATGTTAATAAATTAGTATTAATTTATTCTGAATAAGTTTGTATGAATTGAAACAATTGTTTTATGACTAAACAAAAGATCAGAACGATTTCAAATAGATAATTGTTCTAATAATCTTAACCATTTGAACTGATTCAATAAATAAATTTATTTTTTAAATCTCTTACTTATTAATTTTTGAAATATTATTAAATTAGCATTATTTTAATCAAAATAAGCTTGTATAAATAAAACAATTGGTTAATGACAAAAGAAAAAGGTCATAACAGTTTGGAATAAATAATCGTTCATATAGTTTTAACTATTTGAACTGGTTTGACAATTATATTTATTTTTTGAATTTTCCTGGTTATTAAGTTTTGAAATATTATTAAATTAGTATTATTTTATTCTATATAAAATAGTATGAATAGGACCAATTGTTTGATGACAAAACAAAAAGTTATAATGATTTTAAAATAGATAATTATTCAAATAGTCAAAACTATTTGAAATGGCTTAGCAAATAGATTTACTTTTTAAATATCTTACTAATTAATTTTCTAAAATATTAATAACTTAGTATTATTTTATTTTAAACAAACTTATATTAAGAAAAAGCAATTGTTTTATGACAAAACAAAAGGTCATAATAATTTGAAATAAATAAATTTTCATATAGTTTAACTATTTGAACTACTTCAGCAAATGGATTTATTTTTTAAATCTCTTAATTATTAATTTTTAGAATATTACTAAATTAGTATTATTTTATTTCAAATAAGCTTATATAAACACAAAACAATTGTTTTATGATAGAACAAAAGGTTATAACAATTTGAAATAGAGAATTGTTTCAATAGTCATAACTATTTGAACTGGTTTGGTAAATATATTTTATTTTTTAAATCTTTTATTAATTCTTGAAATATTAGTAAATTAGTATTATTTTATTTCGAATAAGCTTCTATATTGAAAAGGAATTGTTTTATGAGAAAACAAAAGATAACAACAATTTGAAATAGATAGTTGTTTAAATGGCCATAATTATTTGAACTGATTCAGTAAACTGATTTATTTTTTAAATCTCTTACTTATTAACTTTTAAAATATTAATACAACTTGATTTTATTTTAGATAGGCTTTTATGAACTAAAACAATTGTTTATGACAAAACAAAAGGTCATAACAATTTAAAATAGATAATTGTTGAACATGTTTGATAAAAAGATTTATTTTTTAAATCTCTTATTAATTTTTGTAATATTAATATATTAGCATTATTTTATTCCAAACAAACTTATATGAATAAAAACATTTGTTTTATACCATAGGTGATAATGATTTCAAATTGATAATGTTCAAATAGTCATAATTATTAGAATCGGTTAGGTAAATAGAATTATTTTTTAAATCTCTTACTTATTAATTTTTGAAATATTAATAAATTCATTTTACTTTATTCTGAATAAGCTAGTATGAATTGAAAAAATTGTTTTATGACAAAAGAAAAGTTCATAACGATTTGAAATAGATAATTATTCATATAGTCTTAACTATTTAAACTGGTTCGGCAAACCAATTTAATTTTTAAATCTCTTAGTTATTAATTTTCAGAATATTATTAGATTACTATTATTTTATTTCAAATAAGCTTGTATAAACATAAATAATTGTTTTATGATAGAACAAAAGGTATATTTTATTAAATAATTGATTTGAAGTATACAATTGTTCAAATAGTCATAACTATTTGAACTGGTTCGATAAACAAATTTATTTTTTAAATCTCTTACATATTAATTTTTGAAAGATTAATCAATTAGTGTTATTTTATTTTGAACAACCGTGTACGATAAAAAAAATTCTTAAATTACTAAACAAAAAGTAATAACAATTTGAAATAGATAATTGTTGAGATGACCATATCTATTTGAGCTTGTTTGATAGTTTGGCAAAACTCATTTATTTTTTATTATTAAATTAGTATTATCTTAATCAGATAGGCTTATATGAAAAGAAACAATTGTTCTATGACAAAATAAAGATCATAATGATTTGAGATATATAATTGTTCAAAAAATCATAACTATTTGAACTAATTCCATAAACAGATTTAGTTTTTAATACTCTTATTAATTTTCAAAATCTTAATGAATCAGCATTATTTTATGCTAAATAATTCTATATGAACAGAAACAATTGTTTTACGACAAAACAAAAGGTCATAACGATTTGAAATAGATAATTTTTCAAATGAACATGACTATTTGAATTTATTTGGTAAACATATTTATTTTTTAAGTCTCCTACCTATTAATTTTTAGAATATTAATAAATTAGTATTATTTTATTTCAAATAAACTTGTATGAATAGAAACAATTGTTTTATGACAAAATAAAATATCATAACTATTTGAAATAAATAATTATTCAAACAGTCATAACTATTTGAGCTTGTTCAGTAAATAGATTTTTATTTTAAATCTCTTACTCATTAATTTTTGAATATTAATAAATTAGAATTATTTTATTTTGAATAAGCCTATATGAATTGATACAATTGTTTAATGATGAAACAAAAGGTCATAACATTTGAAATCAATAATTATTCAAGTAGTTATAAGTATTAGAACTTATTCGGTCAACATATTTATTTTTAAAATCTTTTACTTATTAATTGGCAAAATTTTAATAAATTAATATTATTTTAATCCGAATAGGCTTGTATGAACAAAAATAATAGTTTTATGACAAAACAAAAAATCATAGCGGTTTGAAATAAATAATTGTTCAAATAGTCAAAGCTATTTAAACTTATTTGATAAACAAATTTATTTTTTAAATCTTTTACTAATTAGTTGTCTAAATATTAATAAATTTGTATTATTTTAATTGAAATAAGCTTGTATGAATAGAAAAAATTATTTTGTGACAAAACAAAAGGTTATAGTAATTTGAAATAAATAATTGTTCAAAGAGTCATAACTATTTGAACTTAATCGATAAACAAATTTAGTAAATCTTTTACTTATTAATTTTTGAAATATTAATAAATTAGATTTATGTTATTCCAAGTCAGCTTGTACAAACAAAAACAATTATTTTGTAACAAACAAAAGGTTATAACACTTTGAAATAGATAAATATTCAAACAATTATAACTATTTGTATTGGTCAGGCCAACAAATTCATTTTTTAAATCCATTACTTGTTAATTTTTAGGATATTAACAAATTAGCATTACTTTATTTCGAATAAGATAGTATCAATAGAAAAAATTATTTTATGACAAAACAAATGGTTATAATGATTTGAAATAAATAATTGTTCACATTGTTATAACTATTTGAATTGATTTGGTAAATAGATTTACTTTTTAAATCTCTTATTAGTTTTTAAAATATCAATAAATTAATATTATTTTATTTTGAACAAACTTTTATGAGCAAAAACATTTTTTTAAGATGAAACAAAAGGTCATAATGGTTTGAAATAGATAATTATTCATATAGCCTTAACTATTTGAATTGGTTTGGTAAAAAAATTTGTTTTTTAAATCTCTTAGTTATTAATTTTCATAATATTATTAGATTAGTATTATTGTATTCCGAATAAGCTTGTATGAACATAAATAATTGTTTTATGACAAAACAAAAGGTTATAATGATTTGAAATATATAATTGTTCAAATAGTCATAACTATTTGAACTAGTTCTGTGAGCATATTTATTTTTTAAATCTCCTACTTATTAATTTTTGAAATATTAATAAATTAGCATTATTTTATTCAGAATAGGCTTGTATGATAAAAAAAACAATTGTTTTATGACAAAACAAAAGATCATAAAGATTTCAAATAGATAATTGTTCAAATGGAAATAATTATTTGAACTGCTTCAATAAACTGATTTATTTTTTAAATCTTTAACTTCTCCATTTTTGAAATATTAATAAAGTAATATTATTTTATTTTGGATAGGCTTTTGTGAATTAAAACAAATGTTTTATGATAAAACAAAAGGTTATGACAGTTTTAAATAGATAATTATTCAAATAGTTATAACTATTTGAATTTGTTTGATAAACAGATTTATTTCTTTAAACTTCTTGCTTATTAATTTTTTGAATGTTAATAAAAGAGCATTATTTTATTTCAAATAAGCATGTATGAACTGAAACAATTATTTTATGATTAAACAAAAGGTCAGAATGATTTGAAATAGGTAATTATTCTAATAGTCTTAACTATTTCAATTTGTTTAGTAAACACATTGATTTTTTAAATCTCTTACTTATTAATTTTTAAAATATTATTAGTTTAGCAATATTTTACTCTGAATAAGCTTGTATGAATAGAAACAATTGTTTTATGACAAAACAAAGATCCTAATGATTTGAGATAGATAATTGTTCAAATAGTCATAACTATTTTAACTAATTTTGTATACAAATTTAGTTTTTAAATCTCTTATTAATTTTTGAAATATTTATAAATTAGTATTATTTTATTTTGAATAATTTTGCATGAATAAAAACAATTGTTTTATGACAAAATAAAATGTCATAACAATTTCAAATAGATAATAGTTCAAATGGACATGACTATTTAAATTTATTCGGTAAATAGATTTATTTTTTAAATCTCAAAATTATTAATTTTTAAAACATTAATAAATTAGTATTATTTTATTTCAAATAAACTTGTATGAATAGAAACAATTATTTTATGACAAAACAAAAGATTATAATAATTTGAAATAAATAATTGTTTGAATAATCATAACTATTTGAACTCGCTCGGTAAATAAATTTATTTTTTAAATCTTTTACTTATTAATTTTTTGGAAGTTTAATAAATTAGTATTATTTTATTTCAAATAAGCTTTTGTGAACAAAATCAATGGGTTTATGACAAAACAAAAAGTCATAATGATTTGAAATAGATTATTGTTCAAATAATCATAACTATTTGAATGTGTTCAGAAAATAGATTTATTTTTAAAATTTTTACTTACTAATTTTTGGAATATTAGTAAATTTAAATTATTTTATTCGAAATAAGCTTGCATGAACAGAACCAATTGTTTTACGATAAAACAAAAAGTCATAATGTTTTGAAATAGATAATTATTTAGATAATCAAAACTAATTGAACTTTTTTAGTAAATAGATTCTTTTTTTAATTCTTTTACTCATTAATTTTCAGAATATTAGTAAATTAGTATTATTTTAGTTCAAGCAAACTTACATGAACTGAAACAATTGTTTTATTACAAAAGAAAAAAAGTCATTATGATTTGAAATAGATAATTATTCAAATAGTCATGACTATTTGAACTTTTACTATAAACATATTTATTTTTTTAAAATCTTTTACTTATTAATTGTTGAAATATTAATAAATTAGTATTATTTTAATCTGAATAAACTTGTATGAATACAAACAATTGTTTTATGACAAAACAAAAAGTCATAACAAGTTGAAATAAATAATCGCACATATAGTTATAATGATTTGAACTTATTCAGTAAACAAATTTATTTTTTAAATCTTTTACTTATTAGTTGTCTTAATAGTAATAAATTTGTATTATTTTTTTTAAATAAGCTTGTATGAACAAAAAAAATTCTTTTATAACAAAACAAAAGGTTATAGCGATTTCAAATAGATAATTGTTCAAATAGTCATAATTATTTGAACATGTTCAGTAAACAGATTAATTTTTTAAATCTCTTTATTATTAATTTTTGGATTATTAATAAATTAGTATTATTTTATTCCCAATAAGCTTATATGAACTAGAACAATTCTTTTATGACAAAACAAAAAGTCATAACGATTTGAAATAAATAATTATTCAAATAATCATGATTATTTGATTTAGTTCGACAAACATATTTATTTTTAAAATTTTTTACTTATTAATTGTTAAAATATTAATAAATTAGTATTGTTTTAATCTGAGTAAGCTTGTATAAACAAAAACAATTGTTTTATAATAAAACAAAAAGTCATAATGATTTGAAATAAATGATTGCTCAAATAGTGTTAACTATTTAAACTAGTTTGATAAATAGATTTATTTTTTAAATCTCTGATTAATATTTGAAATATTAATAGAATTGTATTACTTTATTCGAACAAACTTATATGAACAAAAACATTTGCTTTATGACAAAATAAAAGGTCATAATGATTTGAAATAGATAATTGTTTAAATAGTCATAATTATTTGAACTAGTTAGGTAAATAAAATTATTTTTTAAATCACTTATTAATTTTTGAAATATTAATAAATTCATTTTATTTTATTCCAAATAAGCTAATATGAATTCAAAAAAAATATTTTATGACAAAATAAAAGGTCATAACAATTTGAAATAGATAATTGTTCATATAGTCTTAAATATTTGAACTAATTCGGCAAACAAATTTTTTTTAATTCTCTTAGTTATTAATTTTTGGAATATTGTTAGATTAGTATTATTTTATTTCGAATAAGCTTGTATGAACAAAAATAATTGTTTATAACAATACAAAAGGTTATAAGGATTTAAAGTTTATAATTGTTCAAATAGTTATAACTATTTGAGATAGTTCGGTAAATAGGTTTATTTTTTAAATCTCTTAGTTATTAATTTTTGAAAGATTAATAAAGTAGTATTATTTTATTCCAAATAAGCTTGAATTTTCAAATATAACTGTTATATGACCAAAAAAAGGGTAATACCGATTTGAAATAGATAATTGTTGGCATGGCTATAATTATTTGAACTAATTCGGTAAATAGGTTTACTTTTTAAATCACTTATTAATTTTTAAAACATTAATGAATTATTATTATTTTATTTTGAATAAGATTGTATGAACTAAAACAATTATTTTATGACAAAACAAAAGGTCTTAATGATTTGAAATAGATAGTTGTTCATATAGTCTTAATTGTTTAAATTGCTTGGATAAACAAATTAATTTTTTTAAATCTCTTAGTTGTTAATTTTTGGAATATTATTAAATTAGTATTATTTTATTCTGAATAAGTTTATATGAACTACAACAATTATTTTATGACAGAACAAAAGGTTATAACAATTTGAAATAGATAAATGTTCAAATAGGAGTTGGTTTGGTAAATAGATTTATTTTTTAAATCTCTTACTTTTTAAGTTTTGAAATATTAATAAATTAATATTATTTTATTTTGAATAGGCTTGTATAATGAAAAACAATTATTTTATAACAAAACAAAAGTTTGTAACAATTTAAAATAGATAATTGTTCAAATGACAAAAATTATTTGAACCAATTCAATAAACTAACTTATTATTTCTGAAAATATTTATATATTAATATTATTTTAATGTGAATAAGCTTGTATGAATAGAAATAATTGTTTTATGACAAAACTAAAAGTCATAACAATTTGAAATAAATAATTGTTCAATTAGTTATAAAGATTTGAACTTGTTTGGTAAACAAATTTATTTTTTAAATCTTTTACCTATTAATTGTCTTAATATTAATAAATTGTATTATTTTATTCGAAATAAGCTTATATGAACAGAAAAGATCATTTGGTGACAAAACAAAAGGTTATAGCAATTTCAAATAGATAATTGTTCAAATAATCATAATTATTTAAACTTGTTCGATAAATAGATTCATTTTTTAAATCTCTTAATTATTAATTTTTAGAATATTAATAACTTATTAATATTTTATTTTGAATAGGCTGATATGAACTAAAATAATTTTTTTATGACAAAACAAAAGGTCATAATGATTAGAAATAAATACTTATACAAATAATCATGAATATTTGATCTAGTTCAGTAAACATATTTATTTTTAAAATTTTTTACTTATTAATTGTCGAAATATTAATAAAATAATATTATTTTAATTCGAATAAGTTTTTATGAACATAAATTATTGTTTTGCAACAAAAGAAAAAATAATACCAATTTGAAATAAATAATTGCTCAAATAGTCATAACTTTTTGAACTGGTTTGATAAACATATTTATTTTTTAAATCTATTATTAATTTTTGAAATATTAATAGATTAGTTTTATTTTATTTTGAACAAACTTATATGGACAAAAATATTTGTTTTATGACAAAACAAAATGTCATAGTGATTTGAAATAGATAATTGCTCAAATAGTCATAATTATTTGAACTAGTTAGGCAAACAGAATTATTTTTTAAATCTCTCACATATTAATTTTTGAAATATTAATAAATTCATTTTATTTTATTCTTATGAATTGAAAAAATTGCTTTATGACAAAATAAAAACAATTTGAAATAGATAATTGTTCATATAGTCTTAATTATTTGAACTAGTTTGGCAAATAAATTTCTTTTTTAAATCTCTTAATTATTAATTTTTGGAATATTTTTATATTAGTATTATTTTATTTTGAATAAGCTTATATGAACAAAAATAATTGTTTTATGATAGAACAAAAGGTTATAACAATTTTCATTATGCAATTATTCAAATAGTCATAACTATTTAAATTGTTTCGGTAAACAAATTTATTTTTTTTAAATCTCTTACTTATTAATTTTTGAGAGATTAATAAATTACTATTATTTTATTTCAAATAAACATATATAATCAAAAACAATTTTTATATGACCAAACAACCGATTTGAAATTGATTATTTTTGAAATGACATTAATTATTTGAACTAATTCGGTAAACATATTCACTTTTTAAATCACTTGCTTATTAATTTTTTGAATGTTAATAAATTAGTATTATTTTATTTTGACTAAGCTTGTATGAATTCAAATAATTGTTTTATCACAAAATAAAAGGTCATAATGATTTAAACAGAGAATTGTTCAAATAGTCATAACAATTTGAATTTGTTTAGTAAACAAATTTATTTTAAACTCTTGCTTATTAATTTTTGAATTATTAATAAATTAGTATTATTTTATTTTGGATATGCTTTTATGAATTGAAACAATTGTTTTATGTCAAAACAAAAAGTCATAATGATTTTAAACAAATAATTGTTCAAATAGTCATAACTATTTGAACTTGTTCAATAAACAGATTTGTTTTTCCAAATCATTTCCTTATTAAATTTTTGAATTTTAATAAATTTAGATTATTTATTTTGAATAAGCTTGTAAGATATGAAACAAATATTTTATGACTACACAAAAGGTCAAAACGATTCGAAATTAATAATTATTCTAATAGCTTTAACTATTTGAATTAGCTAAGTAAACACATTTATTTTGTAAATTTCTTACTTATTAATTTTTGAAATATTATTAAATTAGTATTATTTTTAACTAAATAGGCTTCTATGATAAAAATCAATTGTTTTTTTCCAAAACAAATATCTTAACAACTTGAGATTAATAATTGTTCAAATAGTCATAACTATTTGAACTGGTTCAATAAACATTTTTATTTTTTAAATCTTTTACTTATTAATTTTTGAAATATTAATAAATTAGTATTGTTTTATTTCATATAAGCTTGTATGATAAAAAACAATTGTTTTATGACAAAACAAAAGGTCAGAATGATTTAAAATAGATAATCTTTCAAACGGCTATAATTATTTTAACTAATTCGGTAAATAGATTTATTTTTTAAGTTTCTTACTTATTATTTTAGCAAGTATTAATAAATTAGTATTATTTTATTCCATCTAAGCCTACATTAACTGAAACAATTGTTTTATGACTAATCAAAAGGTTATAATAGTTTTAAATTGACATTTGTTCAAATAGTAATAATTATTTGAACTTGTTCGCTAAACAGATTTATTTTTAAATCTTTTTCTTATTAATTTTTTAATGTTAATAAATTAGTATTAATTTATTCTAAATAGGCTTGTTGAACTGAAACAATTGTTTTATGACAAAACAAAATGTTAGAACGATTTCAAATAGATAATTGTTGTAATAATCTTAACCATTTCAATTAATTCGACAAAAAAATTATTTTTTAAATATCTTATTTATTAATTTTTAAAATATTATTAAATTTGCATTATTTTAATTAAAAAAAGCTTGTATGAATAAAACAATTGTTTTACGACAAAAGAAAAAGGTCATAACAATTTGAAACAGATAATTGTTCATATAGTCTTAACTATTTGACTGGTTTGACAATTAGATTTATTTTTAAATTTTCTTGGTTATTAAGTTTTAGAATATTCTTAAATTAGTATTATTTTATTTTGAATAAAATAGTATGAACAGGACAAATTGTTTGATGACAAAATAAGAAGTTATAATGATTAGAAATAGATAGTTATTAAAATAGTCAAAACTATTTGAAATGGTTTAGTAAATAGATTTACTTTTTAAATCTCTTACTGATTAATTTTCTAAAATATTAATAAATTAGTATTATTTTATTTTGAATAAACTTATATTAATGAAGATAATTGTTTTATGAGAAAACAAAAGATCATAACAATTTGAAATAAATAATTGTTCATGTAGTCTTAACTATTTGAACTAGTTTAGCAAATAGATTTATTTTTTAAATTTCTTAGTTATTGATTTTCAAAATATTACTAAATTAGTATTATTTTATTTTGAATAGGCTTATATGAACAAAAACAATTGTTTTATGATAGAACAAAAGGTTATAACAATTTGAAATAGATATTGTTCAAATAGTCATAACTATTTGAACTGGTTTGGTAAACAGATTTATTTTTTAAATCTATTATTAATTCTTGAAATATTATTAAATTAGTATTATTTTATTTTGAATAGGCTTCTATATTGAAAAGCAATTGTTTCAGGAGAAAACAAAAAGTAATAACAATTTGAAATAGATAGTTGTTTAAATGGCCATAATTATTCGAATTGATTTATTTTTTAAATCTCCTATTAACTTTTGAAATATTAATACAATAGTATTATTTTATTTTGGATAAAATTTTATGAACTAAAGCAATTGTTTATGGCAAAACAAAAGGTTATAATGATTTTAAATTGATAATTGTTCAAATCATCATAACTATTCAAATTTGTTCGATAAACAAATTTATTTTTTCAAATATCTTGCTTATTAATTTTTTGAATGTTAATAAATTAGTGTTATTTTATTCCAAGTAAGCTTGTATGAACTGAAACAATTATTCTATGACTAAATAAAAGGTTAAAATGATTTGAAATTAAAAATTATTCTAATAGTCTTAACTATTTGAACTGGTTCAGCAAACACATTTATTTTTTTAAGTCTCTTATTGAGTTTTAGAATATTAATAAATTAGTATTATTTTTATCTGAATAAGCTTGTATGATTAGAAATAATTATTTTATGAGAAGACAAAGATCATAATGATTTAATATTGACATTTATTCAAATAGTCATAACTTGCTTTTTAATTTTTGAAAATTAATAAAGTGGTATTATTTTATTTTGGATAAGTTTTTATGAACTGAAACAATTGTTTTATGATAAAACAAAAGGTTTGATGACTTTAAATAGATAATTGTTTAAATAGTCAAATCTATTCGAACTTGTTCGATAAATATATATTTTTTTTAAATCTCTTGCTCATTAATTTTTTGAATGTTAATAAATTAGTATTGTTTCATTCTGAATAAGCTTGTATGAATTAAAATAATTGTTTTATAACTAAACAACAGGTCAAAACAATTTGAAGTAGATAATTATTCTAATAGTCCTAACTATTTGAATCGATTTGGTAAATACATTTATTTTTTAAATCTCTTATTAATTTTTGGAATATTATTAAATTAGTATTATTTTAATTTGAATAAACTTATATGAAAAGAAACAATTGTTTTATGATGAAATAAAGATCATAATGATTTAAGATAGATAATTGTTCACATAGTCATAACTATTTAAACTATTTCTGTAAACAAATTTAGTTTTTAAATCTCTTATTAATTTTCAAAATTTTAATAGATCAGTATTATTTTATTCTAAATAATTTTTCATGAACAGAAACAATTGTTTTATTAAAAAACAAAAGGTCATAAAGATTTGAAATAAATAATTATTCAAATGGACATGACTATTTGAACTTGTTTGGTAAATAGATTTACTTTTAAATCTCCTACCTATTAATTTTTAGAATATTAATAAATTAGTATTATTTTATTTTGAATAAACGTATATGAATAGAAACAATTATTTTATGACGAAACAAAAGATCATAACTATTTGAAATAAATAATTGTTCAAATAGGCATAATAACTATTTAAACTTGCTTGGTAAACATATTTATTTTTTAAAATCTTATTAATTTTTGAAATATTGATAAACTAGTATTATTTTATTTCAAATATGCTTGTATGAATAGAAAAAATTGGCTTATGACAAAACAAAAGCTCATAACTATTTGAAATAGATAATTGTTCAAGTAGTCATAACTATTTAAATGTGTTTAGAAAATAGATTTATATTTAAAATTTTTACTTATTAATTTTTTGGAATATTAATACATTTATATTATTTTATTTGGAATAAGCTTATATAAACAGAACAATTATTCTATGACAAAACAAAATGTCATAATGATTTGAAATAAAAAATTGTTCAAATGGTCATAACTATTCAAACTTGTTCGATAAATAGATTCATTTTTTAAATCTCTTGCTCATTAATTTTTGGAATATTAATAAATTAGTATTATTTTATTTTGAATAAGCCTATCTTAACAGATATAATTGTTTTATGATGAAACAAAATATCATAACGATTTGAAATAGATAATTATTCAAATAGTTATGACTATTTGAACTTGTACGGTAAACATATTTATTTTTAAAATCTTTTACTCATTAATTGTTGAAATATTAATAAATAATATTATTTTAATCCAAATAATCTTCTATGAACAAAAAAAATTGTTTTTTTACAAAACAAAAAGTCATAATGATTTGAAATAAATAATAATTCAAATAGTCATAACTATTTGAATTTATCAGTAAATAGAGTTGTTTTTTAAATCTTTTACTTATTAATTGTCAGAATATTAATAAATTTGTATTGTTTTAATTAAATAAGCTTGTATGAATAGAAAAAATTATTTTATGACAAAACCAAAGGTTATAGCAATTTAAAATAGGTAATCACTCAAATAGTCATAACTATTTGAACTTATTCAATAAACAAATTCAGTTTTAAAATCTCTTATTAATTTTTAGAATATTAATAAATTAGAATTATGTTATTCCGAATAAGCTTATAGGAATAGAAACAATTGTTATGACAAAACAAAAGGTCATAATGATTTGAAATAGATAAATGTTCAAACAATCAAAACTATTTGCATTGGTTAGGCCAACAGATTCATTTTTTAAATCTATTACTTATTAATTTTTAGAATATTAATTAATTAGCATTTCTTTATTCTAAATAAGACTGTATTAATAGAAAAAATTATTTTATGATGAAACAAATGGTCATAATGATTTGCAATAAATAATTGTTCAAATTGTTATAAGTAATTGAACTGGTTTGGTAAATAGATTTATTTTTTAAATCTCTCATTAATTTTCAAAATATTAATAAATTAATATTATTTTATTATGAACAAACTTATATGAATAAAAACATTTGTTTTATGACAAAGCAAAAGGTCATAATGATTTGAAATAGACAATTATTCATATAGCCTTAATTATTTTAACTAGTTCGGAAAACAAATTTATTTTTTAAATCTCTTAGATACTAATTTTCATAATATTTTTAGATTAGTATTATTTTATTCTGAATAAGCTTGTATGAACAGAAATAATTGTTTTATGACAAAATAAAAAGGTTATAATGATTTGAAATATATGATAGTTCAAATAGTCATAACTATTTGAACTAGTTCGATAAACAGATTTATTTTTTAAATCTCCTACTCATTAATTTTTTGAAATATTAATAAATTAGTATTATTTTATTCCAAATAGGCTTTGTAATGAAAAACAATTGTTTTATGGCAAAATAAATGTTCATAATGATTTGAAATACATAATTATTTAAACTGCCATAATTATTTGAACCGATTTGATAAATTGATTTATTTTTTAAATCTCCAACTTCTCAATTTTTGAAATATTAATAAATTAATATTATGTTATTTTGGATAAACTTTTAAAAACTGAAACAATTGTTTTATTATAAAACAAAAGGTCATAACAATTTTAAATAGATAATTGTTCAAATAGTCATAAATATTTGAATTTGTTTCGTAAATATATTTATTTTTTAAAATTTCTTGTTTATTAATTTTCTAAATGTTAATAAAATAGTAGTATTTTAGTTCAAATAAGCTTGTATGAACTAAAACAATTATTTTATGATTAAATAAAAGGTCATAATGATTTGAAATAGATAATTATTCTAATGGTCTTAATTGTTTGAACGGGTTCGGCAAACACATTTATTTTTTAAATCTCTTATTTATTAATTTTAGAATATTATTAGTTTAGCAATATTTTACGTCAAATAAACTTGTTTGGATAGAAACAATTGTTTTATGACAAAACAAAGATCATAACGATTTGAGATAGATAATGATTTAAATAGTCATAACTATTTGAACTGATTCGATAAACAGATTTAGTTTTTAAATCTCTTGCTTATTAATTTTTGAAATATTAGTAAAGTAGTATTATTTTATTTTGAATAAGTTTTTACAAACTGAAACAATTATTTTTTGACAAAACAAAAGTTCATAATGTCTTTAAATAGAAAATTATTCAAATAGTCAAATCTATTTGAACTTGTTCAGTAAATAGATTTATGTTTTTAAATCTCTTGCTCATTAATTTTTCAAATGTTAATAAATTAATATTATTTTATTTTAAACAAGCTTGCATAAACTAAAATAATTGTTTTATTAATTTTTCAAATGTTAATAAATTAGTATTATTTTATTTTAAATAAGCTTGCATAAACTGAAATAATTGTTTTATGACTAAAAAAAGGTTAGAGTGATTTGAAATAGATAATTGTTTCAATAGTCTTAACTATTTGAACTAATTCAACAAACACTTATTTTTTTAATCTCTTACTTATTAATTTTTGGAATATTATTAAATTAGTATTATTTTAATTTGAATAAGCTTATATGAAAAGAAACAATTGTTTTATGATAAAATAAAGATCATAATGATTTGAGATAGGTAATTGTTCAAATAGTCATAACTATTTAAACTACTTTCATGAACAAATTTAATTTTTAAATCTCTTATGAGTTTTTAAAATATTAATAGATTAGTATTATTTTAGTTTAAATAATTTTAATGAATAGATTGTTTTATGATAAAACAAAAGGTCATAACGATTTCAAATATATAATTGTTCAAATGCACATGACTACTTGAACTTGTTTAGTAAACAGATTTATTTTTTAAATATCCTAGTTATTAATTTTCAAAATGGAAATAATTTGTATTATTTTATTTCAAAAAAACTTATATGAACAAAAACATTTGTTTTATGACAAAATAAAAGGTCAAAACAATTTTAAATAGATAATTGTTCAAATAGTCATAATTATTTGAAGTAGTTAGGTAAATAGAATTATTTTTTAAATCTCTTACTTATTAATTTTTGAAATATTAATAAATTCATTTTATTTTATTCCAAGTAAGCTAGTATGAATTAAAAAAGTTGTTTTATGTCAAAACAAAAGGTCATAATGATTTGAAATAGATAATTATTTATATAGTCTTAACTATTTGAACTAGTTCGATAAAAAAATTTATTTTTTTAATCTCTTAGTTATTAATTTTAGGAATATTATTAGATTAGTATTTTTTTTGAATAAGCTAGTATGAACAAAAATAATTGTTTTATTACGAAACAAAAAGGTTATAATGATTTCAAGTATACAATTATTTAAATAATCATAACTACTTAAATTGGTTTGGTAAATAGATTTATTTTTTAAATTTCTTACTTATTAATTTTTGAAAGATTAATAAATTAGTATTAACGATTTAAAAAATAGATGTGTCTGTCAAACAGTTCAAATATTTAAGACTATTAAAACAATTATCTATTTCAAATCGTTCTGACCTTTTGTTTAATTATAAAATAATTGTTTTAGTTCATACATGCTTATTCAAAATAAAATAATACTATTTTATTAACATTCAAAAAATTAATAACCACGAAATTAAAAAAATAAATCTATTTACCAAACAAGTTTAAATAGTTATGAGTATTTGAACAATTATCTATTTAATACCATTATGACCTTTTATTTTATTATAAAACAATTGTTTCAGTTCATAATAGCTTAACTGAAATAAAATAATATTACTTTATTAATATTTTAAAAATTGATAAGTTGGAGATTTAAAAAATAAATCAATTTATCGAATCAGTTCAAATAATTATGGCCATTTGAACAATTATCTATTTCAAATCGTTATGAACTTTTGTTTTGTCATAAAACAATTGTTTTTCATCATACAAACCTATTTAGAATAAAATAATAATAATTTATTAATATGTTAAAAATTAATAAGTAGGAGATTTAAAAATAAATCTGTTTACTGAACCAGTTCAAATGGATATGACTACTTGAATAATTATATATTTCAAATTGTTATAACCTTGTGTTCTATCATAAAACAATTATTTATGTTCGTACAAGCTTATTCGAAATAAAATAACCCTAATATAATAATATTTAAAAAATTAATAACTAAGAGATTTAAACAATAAATTTATTTGAACCAATTCAAATAGTTAAGGGTATATGAACAATTCTTTATTTCAAATCGTTACGACATTTTGTTTTATTATAAAACAATTTTTTAGTTCTTAGTAACTTATTCAAAATAAAATAAAACAAATCTATTAATATTTTAAAAAAATTAGTAAAAGATTTAAAAAATAATTCCATTTGCTGAACCAACTCAAATACTTTGACTATTTGAACAATTATCCTTTTGTTTTGTCAAAAAATAATGTCCTTTTGTTTTGTCATAAAATAAATTTTTTTTTCAAATAATTTGTTCAGAATAAAATAATATTAATTTATTACTATTTTGAAAATTAATAAGTAAGAGAGTTAAAAAATAAATTTGTTTACTAAATTAGCTCAAATAGTTTAACTATTTGAACAATTATTTATTTCAAATTATTATGACTAGTTGTTTTGTCATAAAACAAATGTTTCTAGTCATACAATCTTATTCGGAATAAAGTAATGCTAATTTATTAATATTCTAAAATTTAATAACTAATGAATTTAAAAAATGAATCTGTTAGCCAGCCCAATGCAAATATTTAGATTGTTTGAACAATTATATATTTCAAATCGTTATAACCTTTTGTGTTATCACAAATCAATTGTTTCTATGCATACATGTTTCTTTGAAATAACATATTTCTAGCTTATTAATATTCAAAAAATTAATAAGAGATTTAAAAAAATGAATATGTTTACTGAACAAGTTAAAATGGTTATGACTATTTGAACAATTATCTATTTCAAATTGCTATATCCTTTTATTTTGTTATAAAACAAATTTTCCTATTCATACAAGCTTATTTCAAATAAAATAACACAAATTTATTAATATTCAAACAATTAAAAAATAAATATGTTTATCGAAAAAGTTCAAATAGTTAGACTATTTGAACAATTATTTATTTTAAATCGTTATGACTTTTTATTTTTTCATAAAACAATTATTTTTGTTCGCATAAGCTTATTCAGATTAAAATAATATTAATTTATTAATACTTTGACAAATAATAAGTAAAAGATTTTAAAAATAAATATGTTTACTAAAAAAGTCCAAATAGTCATAACTATTTGAATAATTATCTTTTTCAAATCGTTATGACCTTTTGTTTGATTTTAAAACAATTGTATTAGTTCATATAGGCATTTTTGAAATAAAATAATACTAATTTATTAATATTCATAAAATTAATGAGTAAGAGACTTAAAAAATAAATTTGTTTACCGAACAAGTTTAAATAGTCATTACTATTTGAACAATTATCTATTTCAAATCGTTTCGACCTTCTATTTTGTCTTAAAACAATTGTTTCTGTTCATACAAGCTTATTTTGAATAGAATAATATAAATTTATTAATATTTCAAAAATTAATAACTAGGAATTTTAAAAATAAATCTATTTTTTGAACACATTCAAATAGTTATAACTATTTAAACAATTATTTATTTCAAATAGTTATAACCTTTTGTTTTGTCATAAACCAATTGTTTTTGTTCATACAAGCTTATTTGAAATAAAATAATACTAATTTATTAGTATTCCAAAAATTATTAAGTAAAAGATTTAAAAAATAAATCTATTTATCGAGCAAGCTCAAATAGTTATGACTGTTTGAATAATTATTTATTTCGAATAGTTATGATATTTTGTTTTATCATAAAATAATTGTTTCTATTCATACAAGTTTATTCGAAATAAAATAATACTAATTTATTAATATTCTAAAAATTAATGGTTGGAGATTTAAAAAATAAATCTATTTACCAAACAAATTCACATAGTCATGTTTATTTGAATAATTATCTATCTCAAATTGTTATAACCTTTTATTTTGTCATAAAACAATTGTTTCTGTTCATAAAAAAATATTTAGAATAAAATAATATTGATTTACTAATATTTTGAAAATTAATCAGAGATTTAAAAACTAAATCTGTTTATTGAATCAGTTCAAATAGTTATGACTACTTGAACAATTATCTAGCTCAAATCGTTATAATGTTTATTTTGTCATAAAACAATTGCTTCTTTTCATACAAGCTTATTTAGATTAAGATAATACTAATTTAATAATAAAAATAAATGTGTTTTGTCAATCCAGTTCAAATAGTTAAGATTATTAGAACAATTATCTATTTCAAATCATTCTGACCTTTTGTTTAGTCATAAAACAATTATTCCAGTTCATACAAGCTTATTTGAAATAAAATAATACTAATTTATTAATATTCAAAAAAATTATAAGCAAGCGATTTAAAAAAATTAATATGTTTACCTAACAAGTTCAAATAGATATGACTATTTGAACAATTATCTATTTAAAATCATCATGACCTTTTGTTTTGTCATAAAACAATTATTTTAGTTTATAAAAATTTATCTGAAATAAAATAATACTATTTCATTAATATTTCAAAAATTATTAAGCAAGAGATTTAAAAACTAAAGCTATTTTCTGAACTAGTTCAAATAGTTATGACTATTTGAACAAATATTAATCTCAAATTACTATGATCTTTGTTTTTTTATAAAAAAATTATTTCTTATCATACAAACTTATTCAGATTTAAATAATAATAATTTAATAACATTTCAAAAATTAATAAGTAAGAGATTTAAAAACTAAATGTGTTTGTTGAATCATTTCAAATAGTTAAGACTATTAGAATAATTATCTATTTCAAATCATTTTAACCTTTTGTTTAGTCATAAAATAATTGTTTTAGTTCATACAAGTTTATTCAGAATAAAATAATACTAATTTATTAACATTCAAAAAATTAATAAGCAAGAGATTTGAAAAAATAAATATGTTTACCGAACAAGCTCAAATAGTTATTATTATTTGAAAAATTATCTATTGAAAATTGTTATGAACTTTTTTTTGTCATAAAACAATTGCTTCAATTCATAAAAGCTTATCCAAAATAAAATAATACTACTTTATTAATATTTCAAAAATTAATAGAAGATTTAAAAAATAAATCAGTTTATCGAATAAGTTGAAATAATTATGGCCATTTGAATAATTATATATTTCAAATCGTTATTACCTTTTGTTTTATCATAAAACAATTCTTTTTCAACATACAAGCTTATTTGAAATAAAATAATACTAATTTATTAATATTTCAAGAATTAGTAAGAGATTTAAAAATAAATCTATTTATCAAAATAATTTAAATAGTTATGACTATTTGAATAGTTATCTATTTCAAATTGTTATAACCTTTTGTTCTATCATAAAACAATTATTTTTGTTCATACAAGTTTATTTAGAATAAAATAATACTAATTTAATAATATTCTAAAAATTCATAACTAAGAGATTTAATACTAATTTATTAATATTTAGAAAATTAATTAGTAAGAGATTTAAAAAATAAATCGGTTTACCAAACCATTTCATATAGTTTTGACTATATGAATAATTATCTATTTCAAATCATTATAACTTTTTGTTTGGTCATCAAACAATTGGTTCTGTTTATACTATTTTATTTGGAATAAAATAATACAAATTTAATAATATTTTGAAACTTAATAACCAAGAAAATTAAAAGATAAGTCTAACTGCTAAATGAGTTCAACTAGTTAAGACTATATGAATGATTATCTATTTCAAATCATTATGACCATTTGTTTTGTCATAAAACAATTTTTTAGTTCGTATAAGCTTATTTGGATTAAAATAATACAAATTTAATAATATTTTGAAAATTAATAAGTAAGAGATTTAAAAAAAAATTGTTTATCGAAGAAGTTTATATGATTAATACTATTAGAATAATTATCTATTTCAAATCAGTTTGACCTTTTGTTTAGTCATAAAGAAATTGTTTCAATTCATGCAAGCTTATTTAGAATGAATTAATACTAATTTATTAACATTAAAAAAATTAAGAAGAAAGAGATTTAAAAAAATAAGTCTCTTTATCGAACAAGCTCAAATAGTTATAACTATTTGAATAATTGTCTATTTAAAATCACTATACCTTTTATTTTGTCATAAAACAATTGTTTCGGTTAATACAAGTTTATATGATATAAAATAATACAAATTTATTAATATTTCTAAAATTAATAAGTAAGAGATTTAAAAAATAAATTTATTTATCAAATCAATTAAATAATCATGGCAATGTGAATACTTATCTATTCCAAATAGCGATAACCATTTGTTTTGTTATGAAACAATTATTTTTTATCATACAAGCTTATTTGAAATAAAAATAATACTAATTTATTAATATTTCAAAAATTAATAAGAGATTTAAAAAATAAATGTGTTTATCGAACTAGTTCAAATAGTTAAAACTATAATAATAATTATCTATTTCAAATCATTCTAACCTATTTTTAGTCATAAAATATTTGTTTCATATCATACAAGCTTATTCAAAACAAAATAATCCTAATATATTAACATTCAAAAAATTAATAAGCAAGAGATTTGAAAAATAAATTTGTTTATCGAATAAGCTTAAATAGTTATGACTATTTAAATAATTAATTATTTAAAATCATTATGACTTTTGTTGTCATAAAAAAATTGCTTCAGTTCATAAAAGGTTATCCAAAATAAAATAATACTAATTTTTTAATATTTTAAAAATTAATAAGCAAGAGATTTAAAAAAATAAATGCATTTTTTGAACAAATTCAAATAGTTGCGACTATTTGAACAACTGTATATTTAAAATCATTATGATATTTTGTTTTATCATAAAAAAATTGTTTCATTTCATTAAAGCTTATTTGAAATAAAATAATAATAATTTATTAATATTCCAAAAATTAATAAGTGATTTAAAAAGTGAATCTGTTTACCAAATCAATTCAAATAATTATGGCTATTTCAACAATTATCTATTTCAAATCGTTATGAACATTGTTTTGTCATAAAACAATTGTTTTTCATCATACAAGCTTGTTTGGAATAAAATAATACTAATTTATTAATATTTCAAAAATTAATGAGTAAGAGATTTAAAAAATAAATATGTTTATCAAAGTAGTTCCTATTTGAATAATTACCTATTTCAAATCATTATAACCTTTTCTTCTATTATAAATAAATGTTTCAGTTCATACAAGCTTATTCAAAATAAAATAATAATAATTTAATAATATTATGAAAATTAATAACTAAGAGATTTAAAAAATAAATCTTGTTGAAGCAATTTAAATAGTTAAGACTATATGAACAATTATCTATTTCAAATCGTTATGAAATTTTGTTTTATCATAAAACAATCGTTTTAGTTTATAAAAGCTTATTTGAAATAAAATAATACAAATTTATTAATACTCCAAAAATTAATAAGTGATTTAAAAAGTGAATCTGTTTACTGAATCATTTCAAATAATTATGGTCATTTCAACATTTATCTATTTCAAATCGTTAGTACCTTTTGTATGTCATATAACAAATGTTTTTGATCATTCAAGCTTATTCATAATACAATAATACTAATTTATTAATCTTTTAAAAATTAATAAGCAATTTAAAAAATAAATCTGTTTATCAAACCAGTTTAAATGATTATAACTATTTGAACAATTGTATACTTCAAATTATTATAACCTTTTGTTTTGTCACAAAACAATTATTTCTGTTCATATAGGCTTATTTGGAATAAAATAATACTAATATAATAATATTCTAAAAATTAATAACTAAGAGAATTAAAAATAAATTTGTTTGATGAATTAGTTTAAGACTATATGAACAATTATCTATTTCAAAATGTTATGACCTTTTGCTTTGTCATAAAACAAAGTTTCAATTCATACTAGCTTATTCGGAATAAAATAAAATGAATTTATTAAAATTTAAAAAATTAATAAAAAGATATTTAAAAAAATATTTCTGTTTACCTAACCAATTCAAAATATTAATATTTATTTCGGATTAAAAGAATATTAATTATTAATATTTTGACAATTAATAAGTAAAATATTTTAAAAAATAAATATGTTTACTGAACAAGTTGAAATAGTCATGATTATTTGAATAATTAACTATTTCAAATCATTATGACCTTCTATTTTGTAATAAGACAATTGTTTCAATTCAAATAAGCTTATTTGAAATAAAATAATGCTAATTTATTAATATTCTAAAGATTACTGAGTAAGAGAATAAATCTGTTTATCGAACAAGCTCAAATAGTTATGACTATCTGAATATTTATCTATTTCAAAACATCATGACCTTTTTGTTTATCATAAAACAATCGGTTCTATTCATGTAAGCTTATTTTGAATATAAATTGATTAATATTACAAAAATTAATACGAAAAAATTTAAAAAATAAATCTATTTTCTAAACACATTCAAGTAGTTATATCTATTTGAACAATTATCTATTTCAAATTGTTATGATCTTTTGTTATTGTTCATAAAGCCTTATTCAATATAAAATAATATTAATTTATTAAAATTCCAAAAATTAATAAGTAAATGATTTAAAAAAATAAAATCTATTTACTGAGTGAGTTCAAAAAACTATGACTATTTGAAAAATTATTTATTTCAAATCGTTATGATCTTTTGTCTTCTCATAAAATAATTATTTCTACCTATAAAAGTTTATTTGAAATAAAATATTATTAATTTATTAACATTCTAAAAATTAATAAGTTAGAGATTTAAAAAATAAATCTATTCACTAAAAAAGTTCAAATAGTCAAGTCTATTCAAACTATTAACTATTTCAAATCGTTATGATATTTTGTTTTGTCGTAAAATAATTGTTTTTATTAATACAAAATTATTCAAAATAAAATTGTTAGCTTTATAGGTTAGATGGTGATCCAAGAGAGCAGAGAATTGGATCTCTCCAAATTCTTCCCAAATAATGATTTCAATATAGTTGAATGGAAATTAAGACAATAAGTTCTTTTCATGAAAATATAATGAAAACAATAACAATTAATGAACTTAAAATCAAATATGAATAATAATAAATTATAAGGAGATAGGGATAGAGAAATCAAACACAATGATTTATAGAGGCTCGGTCCTTCTCCACAAGGCACCAACATCCTTTCTCTTGGTTGTCCACACCAAGGCTCCAATCCACTATGTGTTGAAGATTACAAACAAGCTTCTCAAAGCTTTACAAACTCAACACTACACAGTCTTAAGGGTTATTCTCCCTCTTAAGTTTACAAGCACACAATACAAATTTTTTGAACTGTTTTGTAGACTTTAAGAACCTCTCAAAGGTTGGGTGTTTGCTAATTTGAAGTATACAATGGTATAGACAAGAAAACAATGAATGAACAACAAAAATAATTTGGATACAATAAATGCAAAGATATAGACTTTGAAGCTCTAAAAACTCTTGATTATTTAAGAGAATGAAAATATTGCTTGTTAGCTCTTGCTCACTTGATTCATCAATCTTCTTGGTGTGTTAGAGTGCCCAATTTACAGAGAAATTGAGGAACTAGCTATTGGAAGTGTTTGGGAAGTGAAAGTAGCCGTTGAATCCTTGATAAAATAGCCATTGGAGTGATTTTGGCATTCAGGGGATCGATCCCGTCCCTTAAGGGATCGATTGGTTCATGTTTTGAACCAATTTCCTTTTGAAAATAGCCTAACTGATCGATCCCTTCTGTAGGGGATCAATCCCTTTTCTGGATTTTAGGTCATGGGAGCATGCTGTTTGAAAACCAATCGATCCTTTCTAGAGGGGATTCGCATTTTGCACTTTACTTACTAATTTGATCATAACTTGAGTTATACAAATCCAAATCACGAAACATTTAAGATTTAAAAACTAGACTTAAAGGGATTTCTATCCATGTAAAGTTCATCACCTAATTCACTGTGTACGAATTATAGTGAATTTTCAAAGTTACACCTTGTGCAATTTTTTTGACAATTGCAAAGTGTCTAGTAAAAATTCAAAATTGTTTCTTAGAAAATTTGGATTTTTATTTTGTTTAATCCATTAAAAAGTAGACTCAAAGAGCTTTCCAACCATATAAAATTTAAATATTAAGACTTTGTGAATTAATACAGAAAAATAAAACAATTTCGATGTTGGAAAATGTTATTGTTGTAAAATAGCTTTCTTAAGTTAATCTATTTATCAAAATCAATATTATCAAAATTGTGTCAAGTCCAAAATGAATAAGTTCACTTTAAAAACAACAATTGGACTTTTATTTTAGCTAAAACAAATAATCTTTAAAGATAGATTTAGTTTGAGAAATATGAAGACAAAGAAAGGTTTGTTTAAGCTTTGAAAATCATATTATTTATTTAGTACGAAAATATAAAACTTAAGAACATGTACTAAATAAATCGTTTTCAAAATCTTGATCAAGTTTATTTAGCTTTAATGTTTTATCATTTCAAAATAAGGATCAATTCAAGGCTAACAATCTCCTCCTTTTTGATATGACAAAACTTAAAGATAAATTTGTTTGATGAAGAACTTTCTTTGAAACATTTAAGATTTTGAAAGACATTTTGGAAAACTCCCCCTTAAGCGATGCATGGCAAAACTCCCCCTTAATTTATGCATCCTAATTCGATGGCAAAACTCCCCCTCAATTTATGCATCCTAATCCAACACAAGTTAACAAACATATGCTAGTCAAATATATGAATTAAGCACAATCAAACATATGCATGTCAAGCACAAGCAAATTTGTCTATATGATATTTCTCCCCCTTTTTGTCATAGCAAAAAGGCATGAGCATATTAATGAGCAAATAAACACAAAGAGGCATTATTAACAAATATATTCATAAAACATTTCTCTTCCCTTTTGTTTATGCTTTATATACGAAATGCTTAAGCTCCTATATCAATTGCAATAAGAAGAAATATCTTTAAATTCTCTCCCCTTTTTTTTTCATTTCAAAAGAAAGAGAGATCAATTCAAGGCATGGGACAAAATGACTGATACCAATAATATCAAGAGTATTTTGAATGCATGTAATCAAGTGTAATATGCACAATGAAGTTCACATACATGTATTCAAGCACAAAAGCATAAGTGTATCCAAATTTAGCATTTTAGCACAAGTCATCAAATGTACTACATGAAATTTATGAGCAAAGGATAATGAATGATATGCAATCTACTCATAAATCATGCTATCATAAGATGTGCTTAGAACCTAAAACATCAATAGCAATTAAGCATAAATTCAAGCACATGCATACAAGCTCATACCAATTGTTAAGGATACCAATTGTTAAAGATATGTCATCAAGAAGCATACCAATTGTTATCACAAAACAAATCAAGCAAAATTGTATTATAAAATTTTGTCTCATTTTCAAAATAAGGATTAATCAATTTAAGGCACACACAATTTTGCATGAAAGGTACAAGCTATATCAAGGATAGGCACATAAATATTCATCTATGAAAGCAAAAAAAAAAATATCTTTAGCAATTTTGATACCAATTGTTACCAATTATTAGCAATTTTATTCAACAACTTTCATAGAACAAATATACTTTAAGCATATGAAAGATTTATTCAATACATGCATAAATGATAATAGTAATCTTTCATAAGCTATCCTATCCAAACAAGAACCAAAAGCTCGTATGTATATAATAAATCATAAGTACTAATGAGCAATGAGGTTCAACTATCATCATGTCATAACAAAGATTATATAAGCATGATTCTCCAAACATGATGAGCACATATGCTATAGCAAAGAAATAATGAAAGCATAATTATTCAATAATAATCCAAATTATTTCAATGCAAAGCAAAGTACTTAACTCAAACATATGCAAGTTTTCAACCATATATTTCAATCAAAATTATACAAGCATATGCAAAATACATAAGCAATATACCTAATTAAAATATATATATATACAAGCATTTAGGCATAATTTGGTACATGCCATCTCAATCTCAATCAATGAACATGTATATAAATTTCAAATTTGTAAGTTCATAATCCACGAGTCAAGGCAATTGAAAGATAAAAAAAAAAAATCAATACATTCAACTCATATCCATGTCCAAAGATTCAAACAAATATTCATGCAATAAAAACTATTAATCAAAGCAATCAAGAACTAGGCATGAATATCAATGAAGGTGAATTAATCAATCCAAGCTTTCAAAAATGTTAGAACAATATCGACCAAGTGGCTTGGTGATTAATTTGTGCAATGTGTTCATATGTTCTAGCACAAAATCATATATTTGCACATATCAAAGCAAGCATGCATATATATCCAAACTCATACATTTTATCATAAAGTTGATACATTACCTCTATCCATGTCAAGCTTTGTTGTTGTGCTCATTTGGCTTTGAATTCTCCAATCCACATCATTTGAGCTAGTCTTTGATATACTTGGGCTTGATTGATGAGGATGACATTCTTTGTTTGCTATACTTGAAATTCCAAAAATGTAGGCTCATTTATGCTCATTTCAAGTTCTCCTAGCATAGACTTAGAAAATATTCTTGACAAAGGATTTTCATTAGAAGCATCAAGAAAATCAATTGATAAAAATTATACCAATTGTTAGAAAATAATTTCAAATTCAAAGTCATTATAGGCGAAAGAAAATTTATTCACTAAGCACAAGTTGCCAATTGCAAGGGAGATATATACTTAAGCTAGAGGCCATATGTCAAGTTAAGAATCAAATATCACAATATTGGCACTAAAGCTAAAGTTCTCATGCAATGTGCAAAATATGAATCCTTTTTAGATCATTTAGAAATATTGAACACAAAGAAGACATATTCAGTATTCATATATATTCAATAAATCACCAAAGAATATGCCAAAATAAATTTTAGGCCATATCAAAACTAAAAACTTAAGGAAGACATATTTATCATCAAAAACATATTCAAGAAAATTTTTAGCACAAAAGCATAAATATGTCTACAACAATTATAGGCCATAATCAACAATGACTTGAGCTAAAAAATAAGCATCATAAGAAATTCATTTACTTAAGTCATGTTGCAACCATGTCAAGTAAAAAAAAATCATGTTTATCATATATGCACACACTTGACAAGAACAATAGATGAACCAATAACACATATCATTTACAAGCAAGTAGTTCATCATATTCAAAACCACAAATCAAGAGGTTAACAATTCAAGCATTTTAAACCACAAGCATTAAGGTCAAATTGAATTAATGATCATACAAGCATATATCTTGACCAAGACTAAAGATGAACCAAGAATCAATATATTCCATTTAAGCACATAATGTTCATCAATTTCTAAAATCACAAATCAAGAGTTAAAACACTTATGTATAACACAATCAAGTTCAAAGAATTCAAAAGATCCAAACATTATAAACAAATTTGAGCAATTTTAAACATCATGGTCATATAGGCATGTTTAACAATCACAAATCAATAAAATATTTATCAACAAAAGTATGCTCAAGCAATTTAACACCACAATCAATTTCAACAAGTATCTCAAGCATACTTAAGAGTAAAATAAGTATGTTCAATTCAAGCTCACATTTTCTCAAGTAAAATTGATATATTCAATATATATCAATAAGGTATATACCAATATCCATTAAGCATTCTATGTCTAACAAGAATAGGCAACCAAATTTTGCATAATCAATTAACCATTTAAATTTCATCAAGAATAGGTAACCAAATTCAAATTCTCTTCAAATAAAAGTTTAGAGGTTACCCATCTCCATTGTGTGTCTAGAGTATTCAATCTTCAATCTCAAATTATAGCTCCTTGCTCTAGCACACATACAAGAGACAATCTCATTTGATTTTTGGTACCCAAATTGCTTTGGGTCCTTTAGAGTTAGTGACCAAGTCTCTTGTTCCTTTAGGAACCCATACTTGCCTAATTTTAAATGGAACTTTTCTTCTAATAGGACAAGTATGTATAGTGTGACCATGAAAATTATAAAAATTGCATTTAATCATTTTAGTACTTAATGAACTCTTTAAAAGCTTTTGTTTTTGATTCATCAATTCATCAAATTTCTTTTTCAAATTAAAATTTTCTTTTTCTAAAAATCCATTCCTACTTTGAAAGGTTTTAAAATCTATTTTCAACTTTTCATTTTCTTTTTCTAAAACATTTTTTGCATTCATCAAAAGATCATTTTCAATATTCAATTTTGAAATCATTTTCTTATATTTCCTCTTCATTAATTCACATTCAACATATAGCTCATTACAAGCATCTTGCAATTCATCAAAAGCATATGAATTTGAATCAATAGAATTAGAGGTTACCTTCGAATCTTCAAGAGCCATGAGACATGATGCATTTCGGTTGGATTGTTGCCTTTCATGTATTTCCTCCAACTTCTCCCATATCTCATTTGAGGTTGGACACTTTGATACCAAGTTGAATTTGTGGGAGTCAAGAGCTCCATATAGTAAGCACTTGGCCTTAGCATCATTCATCACTTGCCTTATGTAGTTTGCATCATTTGAAGGAGTTTCAAGCCCTTTTCAATCACATTCCAGGCTCTAAAATCTTGGGCCATAATGAACATCTTCATCCTCTTTCTCTATTCACAAAATTCAAATTTATCAACTGTAGGAGCTTTGAGGACTTCCTCACCATCTTGGAACCAAAATTAAGCCATAAAATCTTTTTTCAAGGTGGTTAAACCTACAAAAAGAGACCAAAGCTCTGATACCAATTGTTAGCTTTATAGGTTAGATGGTGATCCAAGAAGGGGGTGAATTGGATCTCTCCAAATTCTTTCCAAATAATGATTTCAATATAGTTGAATGGAAATTAAGACAATAAGCCCTTTTGATGAAAATATAATGAAAACAATAACAATTAATGAACTTAAAATCAAATATGAACAATAATAAATTATAAGGAGATAAGGATAGATAAATCAAACACAATGATTTATAAAGGTTCAGTCATTCTCTACAAGACACCAATGTCCTCTCTCTTAGTTGTCCACACCAAGGCTCCAATTCACTATGTGTTGAAGATTACAAACAAGCTTCACAAAGCTTTACAAACTCAACACTACATAGTCATAAGGGTTATCCTCCTCTTTAAGTTTACAAGCACACAATACAAATTTTTTGAAGTGTTTTGCAAACTCTAAGAACCTCTCAAAGGTTGGGTGTTTGCTAATTTGAAGTATACAATGGTATAGACAAGAAAATGATGAATGAACAACAAAAATAATTTGGATACAATAAATGTAAAGATATAGACTTTGAAGCTCTAAAAACTCTTGATTATTTGAGAGAATGAAAATATTGCTTGTTGGCTCTTGGTCTCTTGATTCATCAATCTTCTTCATGTGTTGGAGTGCCCAATTTATAGAAAAATTGAGGAACTAGCTGTTGGAAGTGTTTGGGAAATGAAAGTAGCCGTTGGAGTGATTTTGGCTTTCATGGGATCGATCCCCCCTTAGGGGATCAATTGGTTCATGTTTTGAACGAATTTCCCTTTGAAAATAGCCTAACCGATCAATCCATTTTGTAGGGGATCGATTCCCTTTCTGGATTTTGGGTCCTGGGAGCATTCTGTTTGAAAATCAATTGATCCCTTCTAGAGGGGATCGATCCTGTCCATGCTGGGTGGTAGTTTCGCATTTTGCACTCTACTTACTAATTTGATCATAACTTGAGTTATATAAATCCAAATCACAAACCGTTTGAAGATTTACTAGACTTAAAGAGATTTCTATCAATAAAATTTCATCACCTAATTCAATGTGTACGAATTATAGTGAATTTTCAAAGTTACACCTTGTGCAGTTTTTCTGACAACTGTAGAGTGTCTAGTAAAAATTGAAAATCTTTTCTTAGAAAATTTGGATTTTGATTTTGTTTAATCCATTAGAAGATAGACTCCAAGAGCATTCCAACGATATAAAATTCAAATATTAAGACTTTGTGAATTAATACAGAAAAATAAAACAAGTTCAATGTTAGAAAACTTTATTGTTGTAAAGCAGCTTTCTTAAGTTAATCTATTTCTCAAAACCAATTTTATCAAAATTGTATCAAGTCCAAAATGAATAAGTTCACTTTAAAAATAACAATTGGACTTTCATTTAAGCTCAAATAAATAATCTTTAAAGATAGATTTGGTTTGAGAAATATGAAAACAAAGAAAGGTTTGTTTAAGCTTTGAAAATCATATTATTTATTTAGTATCAAAATATAAAACTTAAGAACATGTACTAAATAAATCTTTTTCAAAATCTTGATCAAGTTTATTTAGCTTTAATGTTTTGTCATTTCAAAATAAGGATCAATTCAAGGCTAACAAAAATAATACTAATTTATTAATATTTTGAAAATAAATAAGAGATTTAAAAACTAAATCTATTTATCGAATTAGTTCAAATAGTTATAACTATTTGAACAATTATCTATCTAAAATCGCTATGATTTTTTTTCTCATAAAGTAATTGTTTCTATTCATACAAGTTTATTCAGAGTAAAATATTGCTAAATTAATAATATTCTAAAAATTAATAAGTAAGAGATTTAAAACATAAATGTGTTTGCTGAACTAGTTCAAATAGTTAAGACTAGTAGAACAATTATTTTTGTCATCAAACAATTGGTTTTATTCATACTATTTTATTCAAAATAATATAATACTATTTTAAAAATATTTTGAAACTTAATAACCAAGAAAATTAAAAAATAAATCTAATTGTTGAACTAGTTCAAATAGTTAAGACTATATGAACAATTATTTATTTCAAACTGTTATAACCTTTTGCTTTGTCGTAAAACAATTGTTTTGTTCATACAAGTTTATTTGGATTTAAATAATACTAATTCAATAATATTTTAAAAATTAAAAAGTAAGAGATTTAAAAAATAATTTTGTTTATCTAATAAGTTCAAATGGTTAAGACTATTTGAATAATTATCTATTTCAAATTGTTTTGGCCTTTTTTTGGTTATAAAACAATTGTTTCAGCTCATACAAGCTTATTCAAAATAAATTAATACTAATTTATTAACATTCAAAAAATTAATTACAAAAAGAGATTTAAAAAATTAAAGAAGTTCAAATAGTTATTGCTATTTGAGCAATTGCTATTTAAAATCATTATAACCATTTGATTTGTCATAAAATAATTATTTCAGTTAGTACAAGCTTAGACAGAATAAAATAATACTAATGTATTAATATTTCTAAAATTAATAACTAAAAAATTTTAAAAATAAATATGTTTACTGAATCAGTAAAAATAATTATGGCCATTTAAATGATTTTCAATTTGAAATCATTATGAGCTTTTGTTTTGTCATAAAATAATTGTTTTTGATCATACAAGCTTATTCAAAATAAAATAATAATAATAATTTATTAATATTTGAAAAATTAATAAGTAAGAGATTTAAAAAATAAATTTGTTTACCGAACTAATTCAAATAGGTATGAATATTTGAACAATTTACAATCTCAAATCGTTAAGATTTTTGTTTTGTCATTAAACAATTATTTTTTATCATAGAAGCTTATTCGATTAAAAATAATACTAATTTAATAATATTTCAAAAATTACTAAGTAGG
This sequence comes from Durio zibethinus, assembly GCF_047325235.1. NCBI lineage: Eukaryota > Viridiplantae > Streptophyta > Magnoliopsida > Malvales > Malvaceae > Durio > Durio zibethinus. Next base: position 740,641 of record NC_143164.1, on the reverse strand, counting down.
AGATTTAAAAAATAAATATGCTTGCAAAATCAGTTCAAATAATTAAAATCATTAGAATAATTATCTATTTCAGATCATTTTGATATTTTGTTTAGTCAAAAAATATTTATTTCATATCTTACAAGCTCATTTGGAACAAAATAATCCAAATTTAGTAACATTTGGAAAATTAATAAGCAAAAATTTGAAAAAATAAATCTATTTACCAAACAAGTTCAAATAGTTATGATTATTTGAACAATTATTTATTTAAAATCATTATGACATTTTGTTTTGACATAAAACAATTGTTTCGATTCATAAAAGCATATCCAAAATAAAATAATAATAATTTCTTAATATTTTAAAAATTAATAAGCAAGAGTTTAAAAAAGTAAATTTGTTTACCAAACAAATTCAAATATTTACAACTATTTAAACAATTATTTATTTAAAATCCTTATGACCTTTTGTTTTGTCATAAAACAATCGCTTTTGTTCATACAAGCTTATTTGAAATAAAATAATACTAATTTATTAATATTTCAAAAATTAATAAGTGATTTAAAAAGTGAATTTGTTTACCAAATTAGTTCAAATAATTATCGTCATTTCAATAATTATCTATTTCAAATCATTGTTACCTTTTGTTTGATCATATAATAATTGTTTATATCATACAAGCATGTTTGGAATAAAATAATACTAATTTCATAATCTTTCAAAAATTAATAAGTAAGAGATTTTAAAAAAATTTGTTTACTGAACCAATTCAAATAGTTATGACTATTTGAAGAATTCTATACTTCAAATCAATTGTTTACAAAATAAACATTTTGTTTTATTATAAAATAATTATTCATGTTCATACATGTTTATTCGAAATAAAATAATACTAATCTAATAACATTTCAAAAATTAATAACTAAGAGATTTAAAATTTAAATTTGTTTGTCAAACTAGTTCAATTTGTTAAGACTATATAAATAATTATCTATTTCAAATTGTTACGACCTTTTGTCTTGTCATAAAACAATTTTTTCAATTCAAACTAGCTTATTTGAAATAAAATAAAATGAATTTATAGATATTTGAAAAATTAATAAGTAAGGGATTAAAAAATAATTCTATTTACCTAACTAGTTCTAATGATTATGACTATTTGAATAATTATCTATTTCAAATTGTTATAACCTTTTGTTTTTTCATAAAACAAATGTTTTTGTTCATATAAGTTTGATCGTAATAAAAAAAAATTTATTAGTATTTCAGAAATTAATTAGAGATTTAAAAATAAATCTTTTTGTTAAACTAATTCAAATAGTTATGACTATTTGTGCAATTAATTATTTCAAATCATTCTGACTTTTATTCTATTATAAAACAATAGTTTCTATTCATACAAGCTTATTCAAATTAAAATAATATTAATTTATTATTATTTCAACAATTAATAAGTTAAAAATTTTAAAAATAAATATGTTTACTGAACGAGATCAAATAGTCATAACTATTTGAATAATTATCTGTTTCAAATTGTTACGACTTTTTTTTTTCATAAAAAAATTATTTTAGTTCATATAAGCTTATTCGAAATAAAATAATGCCAAGTTGTTAATATTCCAAAAATTAATAATTAAGAGATTTAAAAAATGAAACTATTTACAAAACAAGTTTAAATAATTATGACTATTTAAACAATTATCTATTTAGAAATGCTATAACCTTTTGGTTTGTCATAAAAAGAGTTCATCTATTCATAAAAGCCTATTTCGGATAAAATAATATAAATTTATTAATATTAAGACAATTAATAATTAAAAGATTTAAAAAATAAATTTGTTCACCACATAAGTTTAAATCATTATGACTATTTAAGCAACAAATTATTATGACTTTTTGTTTTGTCATAAAACAATTATTTCTTTTCATATAAGCTTATTCAAATTAAAATAATCTTAATTTATTAATATTTTGACAATTAATAAGTAAAAGATTTAAAAAATAAATATGTTTACTGAATAATTTCAAATAGTCATGACTATTTGAATAATTATCTATTTCAAATCATTTGATCTTTTATTTTGTAATAAAACAACTGTTTCAATTAACATAAGTTTATTTGAAGTAAAATAATACTAATTTATTAATATTCCAAAAATTAATGATTAAGAGAACTAGAAAAATGAATCTATTTACTGAACAAATTCAAAGAGTTTTGACTATCTGAACAATTATCTATTTCAAAACATTATGACCTTTTCTTTTATCAGAAAACAAATGGTTCGATTCATCCAAGCTTATTTTGAATAAAATAATATAAATTAATTAATATTCCAAAAGTTAATAGCAAAAATTTTAAAAATAAATTTGTTTACTGAACACATTCAAATAGTTATGACTATTTGAACAATTATCTATTTCAAATCATTATGACCATTTGTTTTGTCATAAACTAATTGTTTCTATTCATACAAGCTTATTTGGAATAAAATAATACTAATTTATTAAAATTTCAAAAGTTAATAAGAAAAAGATTTAAAAAATAAATCTTTTTATCGAGCGAGTTTAAATAGTTATGACTATTTGAATAATTATTTATTTCAAATTGTTATGATCTTTTGTTTTGTCATAAAATAATTGTTTCTATTCATAAAAGTTTATTTAGAATAAAATAATATCAATTTATTAATATTCTAAAAATTAATAAGTTAGAGATTTAAAAAATAAATTTGTTTACCGAACAAGTTCAAATAGTCATTTTTATTTAAACTATCATCTATTTCGAACTATCATGACATTTTGTTTCATCATAAAATAATACCAATTATGCAGAATAATTGGTATTCATACAAAATTATTTGAAATAAAATAATACCAATTTATTACTATTTTAAAAATTAATAAAGATTTAAAAATAAATGTGTTTGCTAAACTAGTTCAAATAGTTAAGCCTATGAGAACAATTATCTATTTCAAATCGTTCTGACCTTTTGTTTAGTCATAAAATAATTGTTTTAGTTCATACATGCTTATTCAAAATAAAATAATACTAATTTATTAACATTTAGAAACTTAATAAGAAAGAAATTAAAAAAATAAATTTGTTTACCAAACAAGTTCAAATAGTTATGACTTTTTGAATAATTATCTATTTAAAATTGTTATGATCCTTTTATTTTTATTGTAAAACAACTGTTTCAATACATAAAAGCTTATCCAAAATAAAATAATATTACTTATTAATATTTCAAAATTTGATAGTGTATCGGATCAATTCAAATAATTATGACCATTTGAATAATTATCTATTTTAAATCGTTATGAACTTTTGTTTTGTCATAAAATAAATTTTTTCATCATACAAGCCTATTCAATATAAAATAGTACTAATTTACTAATATTTTAAAAATTAATAAGTAGAAGATGTGTTGGATTATGGGGTCCAGCGGTCTCCCTTAGGGACTCAGTATGTCGATTCATCTAGGTGAGGTATCCTTTGGTAGATCGAATTTCGGTGTATGGCAACCTAGCCCAATGGGTGAGGTATCCCATGAAGGCTTTGCGAAGCCTTTTATATCCACCTGTAGCTTAGTACAGGGCTCTGTGCTACCAAAAGAGAATAAGGAAATAGAGTTGCGCCTTCACTATCAACTGTAGCTTTTGGTATAGTGCTAAGCACTTGATCCTGAAAACAAATTTTAACCAAAAATCATAAATATGTTACACAAATTCATCATGTTTGGAAATTGCTTGAATAATCTTTGTTATGACATGATGATAATTGAACCTTATTGCTCATTAGTATTCATGCTTTATTAAATCCATATGAGCTGTTTTTAGGATCAAGCGCTTACCACTACACCAAAAGCTATAGCTGATAGTGAAGGTGCAACTCTATTTCCTTATTCTCTTTTAGTAGCACAGAGCCTTGTATTAAGCGCCAGGTGGACATAAGGGGCTTCGCAAAGTCTTCATGAGATACCTCACCCATTGAGCCTTGACAAGTTAGGTTGCCATACAACAAAATCTGATCCACCATGGGATACCTCACTCAAATGAATCGACATACCGAGTCCCTAAGGGAAATCGTTGGACCCCATAATCCAACAATCTTCCCCCAAGTGGCACCTGAGGGACTTGAACTTGCAACCTCACTCTGATACCAATTTTCAGGATTAAGCACTTACCACTACACCAAAAGCTATAACTGATAATGAAGGCGCAGCTCTATTTCCTTATTCTCTTTTGGTAGCACAGAGCCCCGTACTTAACGATAAGTGGACATAAAGGGCGTCGTAAAGCCTTCATGGGATACCTCACCCATTGGGCCTTGACAGTTTAGGTTGCCATACACCGAAATTCGATCCATCATGAGATACCTCACCCAGATGAATCGACATACCAAATCCCTAAGGGAGACTGTTGGACCCCATAATCCAACAAGATGTAAAAAATAAATCTATTTATTGAGCTAGTTCAAATAGTTATGACTATTTGAACAATTATATATATCAAATTGTTATAACGTTTTGTTATGTCATAAAACAATTATTTTTGTTCATAAACGTTTATTTGAAATAAAATAATACTAATGTAATAATATTCTGAAAATTAATAACTAAGAGATTTAAAAAATAAATGTATCTATTGAACTAGTTCATATAATTAAGACTATATGAATAATTTTTTATTTTAAATCATTAGGACCTTTTGTTTTGTCGTAAAATAATTTTATCAGTTCTTAGTAACTTATTTAAAATAAAATAAAATAAATTTATTAATATTTCAAAAATTAGTAAGTAAGAGATTTAAAAATAATTTTGTTTGTCGAACTAGTTCAAATAATCATCACTATTTGAACAATTATCTATTTCAAATCATTATTACCTTTTGTTTTGTCATAAAACAAATGCTTTTATTCATATAAGTTTATTTGGAATAAAAAAATATTAATTTATTAATATTTTGAAAATTAAGAAGTAAGATTTAAAAAATAAATTTGTTTACTAAGCCAGTTCAGTTAGTTATAACTATTTGAACTATTATTTACTTCAAATAATGATGACCATTTGTTTTGTCATAAAAGAATTGTTTCTATTCATACAGTCTTATTCAGAATAAAGTAATGCTAATTTATTAACATTCTAAAAATTAATAAATAACGGATTTAAAAAATAAATTTGTTAGCCTGACCAGTGCAAATAGTTATGATTGTTTTAATAATTATCTATTTTAAATCATTATGACCTTTTGTTTTATCGCAAAACAATTGTCTCTATTTGTACAAGCTTATCTAAAATAAGATAATTCTAATTTATTAATATTCCAAAAATTAATAAGTAAAAGATTTAAAAAATGAATTTGTTTACCGAACAAGTTCAACTAGTTATGACTGTTTGAATAGTTATCTATATCAAATTGCTATAACTTTTTGTTTTGTCATAAAACAATTTTTTTCCATTCATACAAGCCGATTTTAAATAAAATAATACAAATTTGTTAATATTCCAAAAATTAATAAGAAAAATTTAAAAATATAAGTTTTTTGAACACATTCAAATAGTTGTGACTATTTGATCAATTATCTATTTTAAATATTTATGACCTTTTGTTTTGTCATAAACCAATTGTTTTAGTTTATAAAAGCATATTTGAAATAAAATAATACTAGTTTATTAATATTCCAAAAATTGATAAGTAAAAGATTTAAAAATAAATCCGTTTATCGAGCAATTTCAAATAGTTATGACTATTTGCACAATTGTTTATTTAAAATAGTTATGACCTTTTGTTTTGTCATAAAACAATTGTTTCTATTCATACAGGTTTATTGGGAATAAAAAAATACTAATTTATTAATATTCTAAAAATTAATAGATAGAAGATTTAAAAAATAAATATGTTTACCGAACAAGTTCAAATAGTTATATCCATTTGAACAATCATCTATTTGAAATCGTTATGACCTTTTGTTTTGTCATAAAACAATTGCTTCTATTTGTGCAAAATTATTTAGAATAAACTAATATTGATCTATTAATATTTTAAAAATGAATAAAAGATTTAAAAACTAAATTTATTTATGGAAACATTTCAAACAGTTGTGACTATTTAAATAATTGTCTATCTCAAATCATTATGATCTTTATTTTGTCATAAAAAAATTGTTTCTTTTCATACAAGCTTATTCAGATTAAAATATATTAATTTAATAATATTCCAAAAAATTAATAAGTAAGAGATTTAAAAAATAAATGTGTTTGCCGAACCAATTCAAACAGTTAAGACTATTAGAACAATTATTTATTTGAAATCATTCCAACCTTTTGTTAAGTCATAAAATAATTATTTCAGTTCATACAAGTTTATTCAAAAGACAATAATAGTAATTTATTAACATTTGAAAAATTAATGAGCAAGAGATTAAAAAAATTGTTTACTGAACAAGTTCAAATAGATTTGACTATTTAAACAATTATCTATGTAAAGTCATTATGACCTTTTATTTTGTCATAAAACATTTGTTTCAGTTCATAAAAACTTATCCAAAATAAAAAAAATACTACTTTACTAATATTTCAAAAATTAATAAGTAAGAGATTTAAAAACTAAAGTTGTTTTTCGAACTAGTTCACTTAATAATGACTTTTTGAACAAATATTAATCTCAAATAGTTATGATCCTTATTTTCTTATAAAACAATTGTTTCTAATCATACAAGCCTTTTTAGATAAAAATAATATTAATTTAATAATATTCCAAAAATTAATAAAAGATTTAAAAAATATATGTTTATCGAACTAGTTTAAATAGTTAAGACTACTAAAATAATTATCTATTTCAAATCATTTTGACCTTTTGTTTAGTCATATAATAATTATTTTAGTTCATACAAGCTTAATTGGAATAAAATAATATTAATTTATTAACATTCAAAAAATTAATAAGCAAGAGATTTGAAAAATTAAATCTATTTACTGAATAAGTTCAAATAGTTATGACTATTTGAACAATTATCTATTTAAAATTCTATGACCTTTTGTTTTGTCATAAAACCATTGTTTTAGTTCATAAAAGCTTATCCAAAATAAAATAATACTACATTATTAATATTTCAAAAGTTAATAAGTAAGAGATTTAAAAAATAAATCAATTTACTAAAATAGTTCAAATAATTATGGCCATTCGAATAGCTACCTATCTCAAATCGTTATTACTTTTTGTTTTGTCTTAAAACAATTTTTTTTCAACATACACGCTTATTCGAAATAAAAATAATACTAATTTATTAATATTTCAAGAATTAATAAGAGATTTAAAAAATAAATTTGTTTACCAAACCAATTCAAATAGTTATGACTTTTTGAACAATTATCTATTTTAAATTGTTATAACCTTTTGTTCTATCATAAAATAATTATTTCTATTTATACAGGCTAATTTAGAATAAAATAATACTAAATTAGTAATATTCCAAAAATTAATAACTAAGAGATTTAAAAATAAATATGTTTGCTAAATCAGTTTAAATAGTTATGACTATATGAACAATTATTTATTTCAAAATTTTGTGACCTTTTGCTTTATCATAAAACAATTATTTCAGCTCATATAAGCTTATCCCAAAAAAAAAAATAGTATTACTTTATTAATATTTCTAAAGTTAATAAGAGATTTAAAAAATAAATTAGTTTACCGAAATAGTTCAAATAAGTATGGCCATTTGAACAACTACCTATTTCAAATTTTTATTACTTTTTGTTTTGTCTTAAAACAATTGTTTTTCAACATACAAGCTTTTTTGAAATAAAATAAAACTAATTTATTAATATTTTAAGAATTAATAAGATATTTAAAAAATAAATCTGTTTACTAAACTAGTTCTAATAGTTTGACTATTTGAACAATTATCTATTTAAATTGTTATAATCTTTTGTTCTATCATAAAACAATTATTTCTATTAATATAGGCTTCTTCAAAATAAAATAATGCTAATTTAGTAGTATTCTAAAAGTTAATAACTAAGACATTTTAAAAAATAAATTTGTTTGTTGAACTAGTTCAAACAGTTAATACTATATGAATAATTATTTATTTCAAATTATTATGACATTTTGTTTTATCATAAAACAATTATTTCAGCTTATACATGCTTATTCGGAATAGAATAAAACTAATTTATTAATATTTCAAAAATTTATAAATAAGGGATTTAGAAAATAATTTTATTTATCAAACCAGTTCAAATAATTATAACTATTTGAACTATTATCAATTTCAAATTATTATTACTAATTTATTAATATTTAGAAAATTAATCAACAAGAGATTTAAAAAGTAAATATATTTACCAAACCATTTACCAAATCATTTCAAATAGTTTTGACTATTTGTATAATTATCTATTCCAAATCGTTATAACCTTTTATTTTGTCATCAAACAATTAGTTCTATTGATACTAATTTATTCGAAATAAAATAATACTAATTTAATAATATTTTGAAACTTAATAACCAAGAAAATTAAAAAATAAATCTAATAGCCAAACAAGTTCAAATAGTTAAGACTATATGAATAATTATTTATTTTAAATCATTATGACCTTTTATTTTCTCGTAAAATAATTGATTTGTTTGTACAAGCTTATTCGAATTAAAATAATACTAATTTAATAATAGTTCAAAAATTAATAAGTAAGAGATTTAAAAATTAAATTTGTTTACCAAATTAGTTCAAATGGTTAAGACTATTAGAATAATTATCTATTTCAAATCGTTCTAATCTTTTGTTTAGTCATAAAACAATTGTTTTAGTTCATACAATACTACTCAGAATCAATTAATACTAATTTATTAATATTCAAAAAATTAATAAGAAAGAGATTTAAAAAAATAAATCTGTTTATCGAACAAGTTCAAATAGTTATTACAATTTGAACAATTGTCTATTTAGAAGCTTTAAAACCTTTTGACTTGTTATAAAATAATCGTTTCAATTAATACAAGCTTATTTTGAATAAAATAATATAAATTTATTAATATTTCAACAATTAATAAGTAAAAGATTTAAAAAATAAATATGTTTGCCGAACAAGTTCAAATTGTCATGATTATTTGAATAATTATCTATTTCAAATCATTATGACCTTTTTCTTTTGTAATAAAACAACTGTTTCAGTTCATATGAGCTTATTTGGAGTAAAATAATATTAATTTATTAATATTTAAAAAATTAATGAGTAAGAAAACTGAAAAATGAATCTATTTATTGAATAAGTTTAAATAGTTATGACTATCTAAACAATTATCTATTTCAAAACATTATGACCTTTTGTTTTATCTTAAAACAATTTGTTTTGTTCATGTAAGCTTATTTCGAATAAAAATAATATAAAATTCTCAATATTTCAAAAATTAATAAGTTAAAATTTTAAAAATAAATCTATTTTCTTAATTTGTTCAAAATTTTATGACTATTTAAATAATTATCTATTTCAAATTGTTATGACCTTTTGTTTGTCATAAACCAATTGTTTTTATTCATACAAGCTTATTCATAATAAAATAATACTAATTTATTAAAATTCCAAAAGTTAATAAGTAAAAGATTTAAAAAATAAATCTATTTACCGAGTGAGTTTAAATAATTATAACTATTTGAATAGTTTTTTATTTCAAATCATTATAAACTTTTGTTTTTGTCATAAAATAGTTGTTTCTATTCATACAAGTTTATTTAGAATAAAATAATACTAATTTATTAATATAATAAAATTAATGAGTTGGAGACTTAAAAAATTAATCTATTTACCAAACAAGTTAAAATAGTCACGTCCATTTGAATTATTATCCATTTCAAATCGTTATGACATTTTATTTTGTCTTAAAAAAATATTTTTATTCATACAAAATTATTCAAAATAAAATAATACTAATTTATTAATATTTCAAAAATTAATAGGAGATTTAAAAACTAAATCTGTTGACTAAACTAGTTCAAATTGTTATGACTATTTGAACAATTATCTATCTCAAATGATTATGATATTTGTTTTGTCATAAAATAATTGTTTCTATTCATACAAGCTTATTGGAAGAAAAATATTGCTAAACTAATAATATTCTAAAATTAGTAAGTAATAGATTTAAAAAGTAAATGTGTTTGTCAAATCAGTTCAAATAGTTAAGAATATTAGAATAATTATCTATTTCAAATTATTTTGACTTTTTGTTTAGTTATAAAATAATTGTTTCAGTTCGTAAATGCTTATTTGAAATAAAATAATATTATTTTATTAACATTCAAAAAACTAATAAGCAAGAAATTAAAAAAAATAAATATACTTACTGAACAAATTCAAATAGTTATGACTATTTGAACAATTATCTATTTAAAACCATTATGACCTTTTGTTTTATAATAAAACAAATGTTTTAGTTCATAAAAGCTTATTCAAAATAAAATAATATTACTTTATTAATATTTTAAAAATTGAGAAGTTGGAGATTTAAAAAATAATTCAATTTATTGAATCAGTTCAAATAATTGTGGTCATTTGGACAATTATCCATTACAAATTGTTATGAACTTTTGTTTTGTCATAAAACAATTGTTTTTCATCATATAAGCCTATTCAAAATAAAATGATACTAATTTAATAATATTTCAAAAATTAATGAGTAAGAGATTTAAAAATAAATCTGTTTAGCAAACTAGTTCAAATAGTTATGACTATTTGAACAATTATATATTTCAAATTGTTATAACCTTTTGTTTTGTTATAAAACATTTTTTTATGTTCATACAAGCTTATTTGAAATAAAATAAGACTGATCTAATAATATTATGAAACTTAATAACTAAGAGATTCAAAAAATAAATTTGTTTGCCAAACTTGTTCAAATAGTAAAGGCTGTATGAATAACTATCTATTTCAAATCGTTATGACCTTCTGTTTTGTCATAAAAGAAATGCTTTCGTTCATATAAGTTTGCTCGGAATAAAATAACATTAATTTATTAATATTTTGAAAATTATTAAATGTTAACTTTTTAGGTGGGATGGTGATCTAAGAGGGGGTGAATTGGATTTCTCTAAATTCTTCCTAAACAATGATTTCAATATAGTTGAATGGAAATTGAAACAATAAGCACTTTTGATGAAAATATAACGCAAGCAATAACAATTAATGAACCTAAAATCAAATATAAACAACAATAAATTGTAAGGAGATTGGGATAGAGAAATCAAATACAATGATTTATAGAGGTTCGGTCCTTCTCCATAAGGCACCTACATCATCTCTTCTTTGTTGTCCACACCAAGGCTTCAATCCACTATTCTTGAATTGAAAATACAACCTATCTTTTTCTTTCTAAGCTTAAGATAGAAACCTCTACCTTTTGTAGTATTTTACCCAATCTCACTACAAAGCTCTCAAGATGATACCTCACTTTCTGTTCTCTTACACCCTTGTATATCAAAGGTAATTTTGCAAACAATAGAACAACCTCTCTAAGGCTAAGTATTTGCTAAGTTTAAGTACAATAAAATGATGAATGAACAACAAATATAATTTGGATACAATAAATACAAAGATATGGACTTTGAAGCTCTAAAAACTATTAATTCTTTGAAAGAATGAAAATATGGCTTATTGGCTCTTGCTATCTTGATTCATCATTCTTCTTGGTGTGTTGGAGTGCCCAATTTATAGAGAAATTTAAGGAGTAGCCGTTGGGGATACTTGGGAGAAGAAAATAGTCGTTGAAAGCATGAAAAAATAGTCGTTGGTGTGATTTTACCTAGACCTGATTGATCCCTTCCTTAAGGGGATCGATTGATTCAAGTTTTATGCCATTTCATGCTTAAAAAGCATGACCCGATCGATCATTTCCATGAGGGGATCGATCCTATCAATGGCTGGGTGGTTGTCTTCTATTTTGCACTTTACTCACTAATTTGATCATATCTTGAGTTATACAAATCTAAATTACAAACCGTTTGAAGTTTTAGAAACTATATTAAAGGGCTTTCTATCCATCTAAAGTTCATCACCTAATTCACTATGTACAAATTATAGTTAATTTTCAAATTTACCCCTTATGCAGTTTTTAGACAACTGCAAAGTGTCTAGTAAAAATTCAAAATCTTTTCTTAAAAAATTTGGATTTTGATTTTATTTGATCCATTAGAAAGTAGACTCAAAGAACTTTCCAACCATATAAAATTCAAATATTAAAACTTTGTGAATTAATACAAAAAAATGAAACAAATTCAATGTTGGAAAATTTTAAGTTAATCTATTTCTCAAAACTAATATTATTAAAATTGTATTAAGTCCAAAATGAATAAATTCACTTTAAAAACAATAATTGTACTTTCATTTAAGCTCAAATAAATAATCTTTAAAAGTAGATTTGGTTTGAGAAATATGAAAACAACGAAAATGTTTGTTTAAGCTTTGAAAATCATATTATTTATTTAGTACCAAAATATAAAACTTAAGAACATGTACTAAATAAATCTTTTTCAAAATCTTGATCAAGCTTATTTAGCTTAATGTTTTGTCATTTCAAAATAATGATCAATTCAAGGCTAACAATCTCCCCCTTTTTGATATGACAAAACTTAAAGATAAATTTGCTTGATGAAAAACTTTATTTGAAACATTTAAGATTTTGAAAGACGTTTTGGAAAACTCCCCCTTAAACAATGCATGGCAAAACTCTCCCTTAATTTATGCATCTTAATCCAACATAACTGACATATGATATTTCTCCCCCTTTTTGTCATAGCAAAAAGGTATGAGCATATTAATGAGTAAATAAACACAAAAAGGCATCATTAAAAAATATATTCATGAAACATTTCTCCTCCTTTTTGTTTATGCTCTTTAAATTCCTATATTAATTGCAATAAGCATACAAGAAGAAATATCTCTAAACTCTTTCCCCCTTTTTGTCATTTCAAAAGAAAGAGAGATCAATTCAAGGCATGGGATAAAATGCTTGATACCAATAATATCAAGAGTATTTTGAATGCATGTAATCAAGTGTAATATGCACAATCAAGTTCACATACATGTATTCAAGCACAAAAGCATAAGTGTATCCAATTTTAACATTTTAGCACAAGTCATCAAATTTACTACATGAAATTTATGAGCGAAGGATAATGAACGATATTCAATTTACTCATAAATCATGTTAGCATAAGATGTGCTTAAAACCTAAAACATCAATAGCAATTAAGCATAAATTCAAGCACATGCATACAAGCTTATACCAATTGTTAAAGATATGTAATGATAAAGCATACCAATTGTTATCACAAAATAAATCACACAAAATTGTATTCTAAAATTTCTCCTAATTTTCAAAATAAGGATTAATCAATATAAGGCACACACAATTTTGCATGAAAGGTACAAGCTATATCAAGGATAGGCACATAAAAAAGCATCTATGAAAGTTGAAAAAAATCTTTAGCAATTTTGATATCAATTGTTAGCAATTTTATTCAACAACTTTCATAGAACAAACATACTTTAAGCATATGAAAGATTCATTCAATACATACATAAATGATAATAGTAATCTTTCATAAGTTATCATATCCAAATAAAAACCAAAAGCTCACATGTATATAATAAATCATAAGTACTAATGAGCAATGATGTTCAATCAACATGTCCTAACAAAGTTTATATAAACATGATTTTTTTTAAAACATGATGAGCACATATGCTATAGCAAAGAAATAATGAAAGCATAATTATTCAATTATAATCCAAATTATTTCAATGTATAGCAATGTATTTAATCTAAGCATATGCAAGTAATCAAACATATATTTATTTCAAACAAAATCACACAAGCATATGCAAGAACATTTAAAAACATGTATAGCAATATACCCCAAAAAAATGCAAACCTTTAGACACAATACGGTACATGCTATCTCAATGGATTCATTCAATGAACATGTATAAAGAAATCAATCAATTTAACTTATATCCATATTCAAGATTCATGCATTGACCAAATATTCATGCATTGAAACTATCAATCTCATCAAAATAATTAAGAGCTAGGCATGAATATCAATGAAGGTGAATTAATCAATCCAAGCTTTCAAAAAATATTAAAACAATATCTACCAAGTAGCTTGGTGATTAATTTGTGCAATGTGTTCACAAATCATATATTTGCACATATTAAAGCAAGCATGTATATGTACTCAAACTCATACATCATATCATAAAGTTGATACATTTACCTCTATCCATGTCAGGCTTTGTTGTTGTGCCCATTTGACTTTTAATTCTCCAATCCACTTCATTTGAGCAAAACTAGGCTTGATTGATGAGGATGACATGCTTTGCTCGCTATCCAAAATTGTAGGCTCATTCATACTCACTTCAAGTTCTCATGGCATAGACTTAGAAAATATTCTTGACAAAGAAATGTTCATTAATAGCATCAACAATATCAGTTGATCAAAATTATACCAATTGTTAGAAAACAATTTCGTATTCTAAGTCATTATAGGCAAAAGAGCATTTATTCACTAAGCATAAGTTGCCAATTGCAAGGGAGATATATACTTAAGCTAGAGGCCATATATCAATTTAAGCATTAAATAGCACAAGAATGGCACTAAAGCAAAAGTTCTCATGTAATGTGAAAAAATCAAACCTTTTAGATCATTCATGAACACAAAATAGACATATTCAATAATCATATATATTCAATAAATCACCAAGGAATATGTCAAAAAAAAAATTTAGGCCATATAAAAACTAAAAGCTCAAGGAAAAATATTTATAAAAAACAAATTCAAGAAAATTTTAGCACAATAGCATAAATATGTCTACACAAATTATAGGCCATAATCAACAATGACTTAAACAAAAAAATAAGCATCATAAGAAATTCATTTACTTAAGTCATGTTGCAACAATGTCAAGTCAAGAAAAACCACATTTATGATGTATACACACACTTGACAAGAACAATAGATAAACCAATAACACATTCATTTACAAGCAACTAGTTCATCATATTTAAAATCACAAATCAAGAGATATATCAATTGAGCACAAGATCCAAAATATTTCACAAAATTAATAAAACATTTAAGCACAAAAATAAGCATATTTCACAAAATTAAACAATTCAAGCATTTTAAATCAAAAGCATTAAGGTAAAATTGAATTAATGATCATACAAGCATATATCTTGACCAAGACTAGAGATGAACCAAGAATCAATATATTCCATTTAAGCACATAATGTTCATCAATTCATCAACACAAGAGAAAAAATAAATCTTAAATTAATAAGGATAAAGAATTAAAGCATATTTCAAGACTATAAAAAAAATCAAAAGATGAACAATCAAAGATCAATATTTAAGATTTAAGCACAAGAGCAAGCATATTACAAGGGTATTTCACACATTAAGAAATAAACAATTTAAGCACTTTCAAATCACAAGTATTAAGGTCAAGTTGAATCAATCATTGTATGAGCACATACCTTGACCAAAAATATAGATGAACAAAGAATCAATATATATATCACTTAAGCACAAGATGTTCATCAATTCACAAATCAAGAGTTATAACAATTTAAAATATAAAAAAATTTTCACACTATCCAAGCATTGAGAACAAATTAGTAATTTTAATCAACATGCTCATATATAAGCATGTTCAACAATTACAAATCAGTATGCATAAAAGTCACAAAAATCATTTCCATCATGCTAAAATCATTCAAACAAGTATATTTATGCAAAACACCGTAGGATAAATCATTCAAAGCTTAATAGGTTTAGGATTTTGATTTTTGCACTTTAAAACTCATTTTTGCTTGAAAAATACCTTAATAAATATCAAAACTAGTCAAGCTCATTTTTAACCAACTTGAACAATTCCAAAAAATTTCAAATGACAAAACAAAGTTGTTCAAGTGGTCATTTAGCATTAGAAACAGGGAAATTAAAAAGTCAACTCTTAATCCCTATATTTCCTTAAAAAAGGCTATTAAGAAAAGCAAATATGTTTAAACACACATTTAAGTTTTTCAACCCATTTAGAAAAGTTTTATATCACAATTAATTTCAACAAGCAACTCAAACATACTTAAGAGCAAAATAAATGCATATTCAATTCAAGCTCACATTTTTTTTATAAGATTATGCAACATATGTCTTGTTATCAATGTCAACCAAATTTTGCATAATCAATCAAGCATTCAAATTTCATTAAGAATAGGTAACTAAATCCAAATTCTCTTCAAATAAAGTTTAGAGGTTACCCATCTCCTTTGTGTGTCTAGAGTATTCAATCTTTAATCTCACATTGTGGCTCCTTGCTCTAGCACACCTATAAGAGACAATCTCATTTGATTTTTGGTACCCAAATTGCTTTGGGTCCTTGAGAGTTAGTGAGCAAGTCTCTTGTTCCTTTAGGAACCCATACTTGCCTAATTCTAAATGAAACTTTTCTTTTAATAAGACAAGTATGTATAGTATGACCATGAAAATTACAAAAATTGCATTTAATCATTTTAGCACTTAAACTCTTATCTAAAGACTCTTGTTTTTCATTCATCAAAACATCAAATTTCTTTTTCAAATCAAAATTTCCTTTTTCTAAAATTTTATAACTATTTTGAGAGGTTTCAAAATTTTTAATTTTTCATTTTCTTTTTTCATAACATGTTTTGCATTCATTAAAAACTCATTCTCTACATTCAACTTTGAAATCATTTTCTTATATTTCCTCTTCATTGATTCATATTCAAGATATAGCTCAATATAAGCATCTTGCAATTCATCAAAAGCATATGAATTTGAATCAATAGAATTAAAGGTTACCTCCGGATCTTCAAGGGTCATAAGACATGATGCATTTCGATTGGATTGTTGTCTTTCATGTATTTCATCCAATTTCTCCCACATCTCATTTGAGGTTAGACACTTTGATACCAAGTTGAATTTGTGGGAGTCAAGAGCTCCACATAGTAAGCACTTAGCCGTGGCATCATCCATCACTTACCTCATGCAATTTGCATCATTTAAAGGAATTCGAAGCCCTTTTTCAACCATATTCCAAGCTCTAAAATCTTGGGCCATTATGAACATTTTCATCATTTTTCTCCATTCACAAAATTCAAATTTATCAAACAGAGGAGCTTTGAGGACTTCCTCACCATCCTGAAACCTAAGTTGAGCCATCGGATCTTTACTCAAGGTGGTTAAACCTACAAAAAAGAAACCAAAGCCCTGATACCAATTGTTAGCTTTTTTAGGTGAGATGGTGATCCAAAAAGGGGGTGAATTGGATTTCTCCAAAATTTTCCTAAATAATGATTTCAATATAGTTGAATGGAAATTAAAACAATAAGCACTTTTGATGAAATTATAATGCAAACAATAGCAATTAATGAACCTAAAATCAAATATAAACAATAATAAATTGTAAGGAGATAGGAATAGAGAAATCAAACACAATGATTTATAGAGGTTCGATCCTTCTCCACAAGGCACCTACATCATCTCTTCTTGGTTGTCCACGCCAAAGCTTCAATCTACTATTCTTGAATTGAAAATACAACCTATATTTTTCTTTCTAAGGCTTAAGATAGAAACCTCTACCTTTTGTAATATTTTACCCAATCTTACTACAAAGTTCTCAAGATGATACCTCACCTCCTGTTCTCTTGCACGCTTGTATATCAAAGGTAATTTTTCAAACAATCGAACAACCTCTCTAAGGCTAAGTGTTTGCTAAGTTTAAGTTCAAGAAAATGATGAATGAACAACAAATATAATTTGGATACAATAAATACAAAGATAGGGACTTTGAAGCTCTAAAAACTCTTGATTCTTTGAAAGAATATGGTTTATTGGCTTGCTCTCTTGATTCATCATTCTTTTAGGTGTGTTGGAGTGTCCAATTTATAGAGAAATTGAAGGAGTAGCCATTGGGGATGCTTGGGAGAAGAAAATAGTCGTTGAAAGCATGAAAAAATAGCCATTGGTGTGATTCTGCCCAGACCCAATTGATCTTGTCCTTGAGGGGATCGATTGGTTCAAGTTTTATGCCATTTCATACTTAAAAAGCATGACCTGATCGATCCCTTCCATGAGGGGATCAATCTTATCAATGGCTAGGTGGTTGTCTCCTGTTTTGCACTCTACTCACTAATTTGATCATATCTTGAGTTATAGAAATCCAAATTATAAACAGTTTGAAGATTTAGAAACTATATTAAAGGGATTTCTATCCATATAAAGTTCATCACCTAATTCACTGTGTACAAATTATAGTGAAATTTCAAATTTATCCATTGTGCAGTTTTTAGACAACTGTAGAGTGTCTAGTAAAAATTCAAAATCTTTTCTTAGAAAATTTGGATTTTGATTTTGTTTAATCCATTAGAAAGTAGACTCAAAGAGCTTTCCAACCATATAAAATTCAAATATTAAAACTTTGTGAATTAATACAAAACAAATGAAACAAATTCAATGTTGGAAAACTTTGTTCTTGTAAAAAAACTTTCTTAAGTTAATCTATTTCTCAAAACCAATAATATTAAAATTGTATTAAGTCCAAAATGAATAAATTCACTTTAAAAACAAAAATTGGACTTTCATTTAAACTCAAATAAATAATCTTTAAAGGTAGATTTGGTTTGAGAAATATGAAAACAAAGAAATGTTTGTTTAAGCTTTGAAAATCATATTATTTATTTAGTACCAAAATATAAAACTTAAAAACATGTACTAAATAAATATTTTTCAAAATCTTGATCAAGCTTATTTAGCTTAATGTTTTGTCATTTCAAAAAAAGGATCAATTCAAGGCTAACATTAAGAGATTTAAAATATAAATATATTTACCAAACTAGTTCAAATAGTTATAACAATTTGAATAATTATTTATTTCACATTTTTATGAGCATTTGTTTTGTCATAAAACAATTGTTTCTATTGATATAGTTTTATTTAGAATAAAATAATGCTATTTATTAATATTTTAAAAATTAATAAGTAATGAATTTAAAAAATGAATCTGTTGGCTTGACCAGTGCAAATAGTTATAACTATTTGAACAACTATTTATTTTAAATCGTTATGACATTTTGTTTGTCACAAGACAATTGTTTCTATTCGTACTAGCTTATTTCGAATAGCATAATTCTAATTTATTAATATTTCAAAAATTTATAAGTAAGAGATTTAAAAACTAAATCTATTTATTGAACAAGTTCAAATAGTTATGATTATTTGAATAATTACCTATTTCAAATTGCTTTAACATTTTGTTTTGTCATAAAATAATTTTTTCTATTCATACAAGCTTATTTAAATTAAAATAATACAAATTTATTAATATTCATACAATTAATAAATAAAAGATTTAAAAATAACTACATTTACCAAATAAATTCAAATAGTTGTGCTATTTAAATAAATATTTATTTCAAATTATTATGACTTTTTGTTTTGTCATAAAACAATTGTTTTTGTTCATATAAGCTTATTCGAATTAAAATAATATTAATTTATTAACATTTTGACAATTAATAAGTAACAGATTTAAAAATAAATATGTTTATTAAACAAGTTTAAATAGTCATAACTATTTAAATAATTATCTATTTCAAATTGTTGTGATCTTTTATTTCATCATAAAACAATTATATCAGTTCATATAGGCTTATTCAAAATAAAATAATATTATTTTATTAATATTCCAAAAATTAATGAGTAAGTGATTTAAAAAATAAATTTATTTACCAAGCAAGTTCAAATAGTTATGACTATGTAAATAATTATCTATCTCAAATAATTATGACATTTTGTTTTATCATAAACCAATTGTTTCGTTCATACAAACATATTCAAAATAAATATTACTAGTTTATTAATATTCCAAAAATTAATATGTAAAAAATTTTAAAAATAAATCTGTTTACCAAGCAAGTTCAAATAATTATGCTTGTTTGAATAATTATTTATTTCAAATAGTTATGATCCTTTGTTTTATCATAAAACAATTGTCTCTATTCATGCAAGTTTATTTAGAATAAAATAATACTAATTTATTAATATTTTGAAAATTAATATGTAAGAGATTTAAAAAATAAATTTATTTACTGAACAAGTTCAAATAGTCATGTCTATATGAACAATTATCTATTTCAAATCATTATGACCTTTTGTTTTGTCATAAAATAATTGCTTCTATTCATGCAAAATTATTCAAAATAAAATAATACCAGTTTATTAATATTTTGAAAATTAATAAGAGATTTAAAAACTAAATATGTTTACCGAAACAGCTTAAATAGTTATTATTATTTGAATAATTATCTATCTAAAATCGTTATCATATTTATTTTGTTATAAAACAATTATTTCTTTTCATACAAGCTTATTCGGATTAAAATAATACTAATTTAATAATATTCCAAAAATTAATAAGAGCTTTGAAAAATAAATGCGTTTGCTAAACCAGTTTAAATAGTTAAGACTATTATAATAATTATGTACTTCAAATTGTTATGACCTTTTGTTTAGTCATAAAACAATTATTTCAGTTCATACAATCTTATTCAAAATAAAATAATAGTAATTTATTAACATTCAAAAAATTAATGAGCAAAAGATTTAAAAAATATAAATCTATTTATCAAATATGTTCAAATAGATTTGACTACTTGAACAATTATCTATTTAAAGTCATTATGATCTTTTGTTTTGTTATAAAATAATTGTTTCATTTCATAAAAACTTATTAGAAATAAAATAACACTACTTTATTAATATTTCAAAAATTAATAAACAAGAGATTTTATAACTAAAGTTGTTTTCTAAACTAGTTTAAATAGTTAGGACTATTGGAACAAATATCAATATCAAATCATTATGATCTTTGTTTCCTCATAAAGCAATCATTTTTTATCATACAAGCTTATTTGAACAAAAATAATACTAATTTAATAATATTCCAAAACTCAATGAAAGATTTAAAAAATAAATGTATTTATTGAACCAGTTCAAATAGTTAGGACTATTAGAATAATTATCTATTTCAAATAGTTCTGACATTTTCTTTAGTCTTATAATAATTGTTTCAATTCATACACGCTTATTCGAAATAAAATAATACTAATTTATTAACATTCCAAAAATTAATAAGCAAGATATTTGAAAAGATAAATGTGTTTATTGAACAAGTTCAAAGAGTTATGACTATTTGAACAATTATCGATTTAAATTTGTTAAGACCTTTTGTTTTTTCATAAAACAATTGTTTTAGTTCCGAAAAGCTTATTCAAAAGAAAATAATACTATTTTATTATTATTTCGAAAGTTAATAATTAAGAGATTTAAAAAATAAATTAGTTTATTGAATAAGTTCAAATAATTATGGCCATTTGACCAACTATTTATTTCAAATTATTATTACCTTTTATCTATCATAAAGCAATTATTTTTCAAAAAAAAAAATTGTTTACCGAACCAGTTCAAATAGTCATGACTATTTGAACAATTATCTATTTCAAATTGTTATAACATTTTATTTTATAATAAAACAATTGTTTCTATCCATACAAGCTTATTTAGAATAAAATAATACTAATTTAGTAATATTCTAAAAATTAATAACTAATAGATATAAAAAATAAATCCTTTTACCGAACCAATTCAAACAGTTAAGACTATATGAACAATTATTTATCTTAAATTGTTTTGACCTTTTGTTTTGTCATAAAACAATTATTTTAGCTCATAGAAACTCATCCAAAATAAAGTAAAACTAATTTATTAGTATTTGAAAAATTTATAAGAGATTTAGAAAATAATTTTATTTACTGAACTAGTTCAAATAATTATATCTATTTAAACAATTATCTATTTCAAATAATTATTAGTTTTTATTTTGTAATAAAACAATATTGTTTGTTAATATAAGTTTGTTCAAAATAAAATAGCACTAATTTATTAATATTTATTAAACTAGTTCAAATAGTTATAACTATATGAGCAATTATTTATTTCAAATTGTTATGACTTTTTGGTCTATTATAAAGCAACAGTCTTTGTTCATACAAGCTTATTCGGATTAAAATAATACTAATTTATTAATATTTCAACAATTAATAAGTAAAATATTTAAAACATAAATATGCTTATCAAACTAGATCAAATAGTCATGACTATTTGAATAATTATCTATTCAAATCGTTATGACCTTTTATTTTATTATAAAAAAATCATTTCGATTCATATAAGCTTATTCAAAATAAAATAATACTAAGTTATCAATATTCTGAAAATTAATAATTAAGAGATTTAAAAAATGAATATATTTAATGAATAAATTTAAATTATTATGGCTATTTGAATAATTATCTATTTGAAATCACTATAACTTTTTGTTTTGTCATAAAATAATTTTTTTTCTATTCATACAAGCTTATTTTGAATAAAATAATACAAATTTATTAATATTAAGATAATTAATAAGTAACAGATCTAACAAATAAATCTATTTACCAAACAAGTTCAAATCTTTATGACTATTTGAACAATTATTTATTTCTAATTGTTATGACCTTTTGTTTTGTCATAAAGCAATTGTTTCTATTCATACAAGCTTATTCGGATTAAAAAAATTAATTTATTAATATTTCGACAAATAATAAGTAAAAGATTTAAAAAATAAATATATTTATCGAACAAGTTCAAATAGTCATGACTATTTGAATAATTAATTATTTCAAATCAATGTGACCCTTTTTTTTTGTAATAAAACAATTGTTTTAGTTCATATAAGCTTATTTGAAATAAAATAGTACTAATTTATTAATATTCTAAAAATTAATGAGTAAGAGAATTAAAAAATTAATTTATTTACCAAACATGTTCAAATACTTATGCTATCTGAATAATTATCTATTTCAAAACATTATGACTTTTTATTTTGTCATAAAACAATTGGTTCTATTAATGCAAGCTTATTTCGAATAAAATAATATAAATTTATTTATATTTAAAAAATTAATAAGTAAAAATTTAAAAAATAAATATGTTTTCTAAACACATTCAAATAGTTATCACTATTTAAACAATTATCTATTTCAAATTGTTATGACCTTTTGTTTTGTCATAAACCAATTGTTTCTATTCACAGAAGCTTATTTATAATAAAATAATATTAATTTATTAAATTTTCAAAAAATAATAAGTAAAAGATTTAAAAAATAAATTTATTTACTGAGCAAGTTTGAATAGTTATGACCCTTCGAATAATTATTTATTTCAAATCATTTTGATCTTTTGTTTTGTCATAAAACAATTGTTTCTGTTCATACAATTTTATTTGCAATAAAATAATACTAATTTATTAATATTCTAAAATTAATAAGTTAGAGATTTAAAAAATAAATCTACTTACTAAACAAGTTTAAATAGTTATGTCTATTTGAATTGTTATCTATTTCAAATCATTATGATATTTTGTTTGTTGTAAAATGATTGTTTCTATTCATATAAAATTATTAAGAATAAAATATTACTAATTTATTAATATTTCAAAAATTAATAAGAGATTTAAGAATTAAATCTGTTTATCAAACCAATTCAAATACTTATGACTATTTGAACAATTATCTATCTCAAATCATTATGATCTTTGTTTTGTAATAAAACAATTGCTTCTGTTCATACAAACTTATTTGAAGTAAAATATTGCTAAATTAATAATATTCCAAAAATTAATAAGAACTTTGAAAAATAAATGCGTTAATTGAACCAGTTCAAATAATTAAGATTATTAGAACAATTATCAATTTCAATTTGTTCCTACCTTTTATTTAGTCATAAAACAATTATTTTAGTTCATACAAGCTTATTTAGAATAAAATAATAGTAATTTATTAACTTTCAAAAGATTAATGAGCTAAAGATTTAAATAAAATAAATCTATTTATCAAACAAGTTCAAATAGATTTGACTTTTTGAACAATTATCTATTTAAAGTTGTCCTGACCTTTTGTTTTGTCATAAAACAATTGTTTCATTTCATAAAAACTTATTCAAAATAAAATAATACTACTTTATTAATATTTCAAAAATTAATAAGCAAGAGATTTAAAACTAAAGTTGTTTTTTGAACTAGTTCAAATAGTTATGACTATTTAAACAAATATCAATCTCAAATCAATATGATCTTTGTTTTCTTATAAAATAATTGTTTCTGATCATACAAGCTTATTTGAATAAAAATAATATTAATTTAATAACATTTCAAAAAATAGTGAAAGATTTAAAAAATAAATGTATTTGCTAAACGAGTTCAAATAGTTATGACTATTAGAACAATTATCTATTTCAAATCATTTTAACCTTTTATTAATATTTAGAAAATTAATCAGTATGAGATTTAAAAAAGAAAACTGTTTACCAAACCATTTCAAATAGTTTTGACTATTTGAATAATTATCTATTTCAATTTGTTATAACCTTTTATTTTGTCATCAAACAATTAGTTCTATTCATACTATTTTATTCAGAATAAAATAATACTAATGTAATAATATTCCAACACTTAATAACTAAGAAAACTAAAAAATAAATTTAATTATCGAACCATTTCAAATAGTAAGACTACATGAACGATTATCTATTTGAAATCATTATGACCTTTTGTTTTGTCATAAAACAATTGTTTTTGATCATACATGCTTATTCAAAATAAAAATAATATCAATTTATTAATATTTCAAAAATTAATAAGTAAGAGATTTAAAAAATAAACCTGTTTATAAAACCAACTCAAATAATTATGACTATTTGAGTAGTTATCAATCTCAAATCATTAAGATCTTTGTTTTGTCATAAAACAATTGTTTCTGATCATAGAGCTTATTTGGTTAAAAATACTACTAATTTAATAATATTCCAAAAATTAATAAGTAAGAGATTTAAAAAATAAATATGTTTGTCAAACTAGTTTAAATAGTTAAAACTATTAGAATAATTATATATTTTAAATTGTTTTGACCTTTTGTCTAGTTAGAAAATATTTGTTTCATATCTTACAATCTTATTTGGAATAAAATAATCCAAATTTATTAACATTTGAAAAATTAATAAGGAAAAGATTTGAAAAAATAAATCTATTTATCGAACAAATTCAAATAGTGATGACTATTTAAACAATTATTTTAGTTAAAATCATTATAACCTTTTGTTTTGATATAAAACAATTGTTTCAATTCATAAAAGCTTATCCAAAATAAAATAATACTAATTTCTTAATATTTCAAAAATTAATAAGCAAGAGTTTAAAAAAATAAATTAGTTTATCGAACAAATTCAAATAGTTACAACTATTTGAACAATTGTCTATTTAAAATCATTATGACCTTTTGTTTTGTCATAAAACAATTGTTTCAATTCATACAAGCTTATTCAAAATAAAAGAATACTAATTTATTAATACTAAAAATTAATAAGTAAGTGATTTAAAAAGTAAATCGATTTACCAAATCAGCTCAAATAATTATGGCCATTTCAACAATTATCTATTTCAAATTGTTACTACCTTTTGTTTGGTCATATAACAATTGTTTTATGTTATACAAGTTTATTTAGAATAAAATAATAGTATTTTATTAATCTCTCAAAAATTAATAAGTAAGAGATTTAAAAAATAAATCTATTTACTAAACCAATTTAAATAATTATGACTATTTGAATAGTTGTATACTTCAAATAGTTATAACCTTTTGTTTTGTCATAAAATAATTATTTTTGTTCATACAAGTTTATTCAAAACAAAATAATACTAATATAAAAATATTTCAAAAATTAATAACTGAGAGATTTAAAAAAATAAATTTGTTTCCTAAACTAGTTTAAATAGTTAAGACTATATGAACCGTTATTTATTTCAAATCATTTTTTTTGTCATAAAACAAAATTTTCAATTCACACTAACTTATTCAAAATAAAATAAAATGAATTTATTCATACTAAAAAAATTAATATGTAAGAGGTTTAAAAAATAATTCTGTTTACCTAACTAGTTCAAATAATTATGACTATTTTGAACAATTATCTTTTTCAAATAGCTATGACCTTTTGTTTTGTCATAAAACAAATTTTTTTGTTCATATAAGTTTGTTCGGAATAAAAAAATACTAATCTATTAATATTTCAAAAATTAATAAGAGATTTAAAAAATAAATCTGTTCATCAAATCAATTTAAATAGTTATGACTATTTGAGCAATTATTTATTTCAAATTGTTATGACATTTTTTTCTATTATAAAAAAATATTTTTTGTTTATACATGCTTATTCAATTAAAATAATTCCATTTTATTAATATTTCAACAATTAATAAGTAAAAAATTTTAAAAATAAATATGCTTACCGGACTAGATCAAATAGTCATGACTATTTGAATAATTATCTATTTCAAATCGTTATGACCTTTTGTTTTGTCATAAAAAAATCATTTCAGTTCATATAAGCTTATTTGAAATAATATAATACTAAGTTACTAATATTCTAAAAATTAATAATCAAGAGATTTAAAAAATAAATCTATTTAATGAATAAGTTTAAATAATTATGACCATTTGAACAATTATCTATTTGAAATCGCTATTACCTTTTGTTTTTCCTAAAATGATTTTTTTCTATTCATACAAACTTATTTTGAATAAAACAATATAAATTTATTAATATTAAGACAATTAATAAGTAAAAGATCTAAAAAAAAAATTTGTTTACCAAACAAGTTCAAATCTTTATGACTATTTGAACAATTATTTATTTCAAATTTTTATGACCTTTTATTTTGTCATAAAACAATTGTTTCTATTTATACAAGCTTATTTGGATTAAAAAAATTAATATATTAATATTTTGACAAATAATAAGTAAAAGATTTAAAAAATAAATATGTTTATCAAACAAGTTCAAATAGTCATGAGTATTTGAATAATTAATTATTTCAAATCATTGTGACCTTTTTCTAAAAAAAACAATTGTTTCAGTTCATATAAGCTTATTTGAAATAAAATAATACTAATTTATTAATATTATAAAAATTAATGAGTAAGAGAATTAAAAAAGTAATCTATTTATGGAACATGTTCAAATAGTTATGATTATCTGAGTAATTATCTATTTCAAAACATTATGACCTTTTTTTTATCATAAAAAAATTGGTTTTGTTCATGCAAGTTTATTTCAAATAAAATAATATAATTTTATTAATATTCTAATAGTTATTAAGTAAAAATTTAAAAAATAAATATGTTTTCTAAACACGTTCAAATAGTTATAACTATTTGAACAATTATCTATTTCAAATTGTTATGACCTTTTGTTTTGTCATAAACCAATTGTTTCTATTCATAAAAGCTTATATAGAATAAAATAATATTAATTTATTAAAATTCAAAAAATTAATAAGTAAAAGATTTAAAAATATATCTATTTACCGAGAGAGTTCAAATAGTTATGACCCTTTGAACAATTATTTATTTCAAATCATTTTGTTTTGTCATAAAACAATTGTTTCTATTCATACAATTTTATTTGAAATATAATAATACTAATTTATTAATATTCTAAACATTAATAGGTTGGAGATTTAAAAAATAAATTTGTTTACTAAACAAGTTCAAATAGTCATGTCTATTTGAATTATTATCTATTTCAAATCATTATGATATTTTGTTTTGTCATAAAACGATTGTTTCGATTCCTACAAAATTATTTTGAATAAAATAATACTGATTTATTAATATTTCAAAAATTAATAAGAGATTTAAGAATTAAATCTATTTATCGAACCAATTCAAATACTTTTGGCTATTTAAACAATTATCTATCTCAAATTGTTATGATCTTTATTTTGTTATAAAACAATTGCTTCTGTTCATACAAACTTATTCATAATAAAATATTGCTAAATTAATAATATTCTAAAAAAAAGAAAGAGATTTAAAAAATAAATTTGTTTACCAAACTAATTCAAATAGTTAAGACTATTAGAACAATTATCTATTTCAAATCGTTCTTATCTTTTGTTTATTCATAAAATAATTGTTTTAGTTCATACATGCTTATTCAAAATAAAATAATACTAATTTATTAACATTCAAAAATTTAATAAACAAAAAATTTTAAAAAATAAATAGGTTTATTGAACAATTTCAAATTGTCATAACTATTTAAACAATGATCTATTTAGAATAAATATGACATTTTGTTTTATCATAAAACAATTTTCTTAGTTCATAAAAGCTTGTCTGAAATAAAATAATATTACTTTATTAATATTTCAAAAACCAATAAATTAAAGATTTAAAAAATAAGTCAGTTTATCAAATTGGTTTAAATAATTATGGTCACTTGAATAATTATCTATTTCAAATTGTTACAAACTTTTGTTTTGTCATAAAACAATTATTTTTCATCATACAAGCCTATTCAAATAAAACAATACTAATTTATTAATATTTCAAAAATTAATAAGAGATTTAAAAAATAATTTTGTTTACTGAACTAGTTTCTATTTGAACAATTATCTATTTCAAATTGTTATAACCTTTTATTTTGTTATAAAATAATTGTTTTAGTTCATATAAGCTTATTTGGAATAAAATAATACTAATTTAATATTATTTTGAAAATTGATAACAAGGAGATTCAAAAAAAAAAACCTATTTACTAAAACAATTTAAACAATTAAGACTATATGAACAATTATTTGTTTACTAAAAATTATGGCCTTTTGTTTAGTCATATAACAATTGTTTTTCATCATTCCAGCTTATTTGGAATAAAATAATACTAATTTATTAATCTTTCAAAAATTAACAAGAGATTTAAAATATAAATTTGTTTACTGAACTAGTTTAAATATATGACTATTTGAACAATTGTAACTTCAAATCATTATAACCTTTTGTTCTATCATAAAACAATTATTTTTGTTCATACAAGTTTATTCCAAATAAAATAATACTAATGTAATAATATTCCAAAAATTAATAACTAAGAAAATTAAAAAATAAATTTGTTTGCTGAACTAGTTTAAATATTTAAAGACTATATGAATAATTATCTATTTCAAATCGTTATGACCTTTTGTTTTGTCATAAAATAAGTTTTTTGAATTCATACTAGCTTTTTTGAAATAAAAAAATGAATTTATTAATATTTAAAAAATTAAAAGTAAAAGATTTAAAAAACAATTATGTTTACTTAACCAGTTCAAATAATTATGATTATTTGAACAATTATCTATTTCAAATCATTATGACCTTTTGTTTTGTCATAAAATAAATGTTTTTGTTCATATAAGTGTGTTCGGAATAAAGTAATATTAGTCTATTAATATCTCAAAAATTAATAAGAGATTTAAAAAATAAATCTATTTACCAAACAAGTTCAAATAGTTCAAATAGTTTTGACTATTTGAGCAATTATTTATTCAAATCGTTATGACTTTTTGTTTTGTTATAAAACAATTGTTGCTATTCATACAAACTTATTCGAGTTAAAATAATACTAATTTACTAATATTTCGACAATTGATAAGTAATTAATTAAAAAGTAAATATGTTTTGTCTTAAAAAATTATTTCAATTCATGTAAGTTTATTCAAAATAAAATAATATTACGTTATTAATATTATGAAAATTAATAGTTAAGAGATTTAAAAAATGAATCTGTTTGTCGAACAAGTTTAAATAATTTTGGCTATTTCGACAATTATCTATTCAAAATTTTTATAACCTTTTGTTTTGTCATAAAATGATTTTTCTGTTCATACAAGTTTATTTTGAATAAAATAATACAAATTTATTAATATTAAGACAATTAACAAGTAAAAGATTTAAAAAATAAATCTATTTATCAAATAATTTCAAATCTTTATGACTATTTGAAAAATTATTTATTTGAAATTGGTATGACTTTTTGTTTTGTCGTAAAATAATTATTTCTGTCGTACATGTTTATTCTTATTCACAAAATATTTATTTTTTAATATTTTGACAATTAATAGTAGAACATTTAAAAAATAAATATGTTTTCCAAACAAGTTCAACTAGTCATAACTATTTGAATAATTATCTATTTCAAATCATTGTGACCTTTTGTTTTGTAATAAAACAATTGTTTTAGTTCATATAAGCTTATTTGAAATAAAATAATATTAATTTATTAATATTCCAAAAATTAATGAGAAAGAGAATTAAAAAAGGAATCTTGTTACCGAACATGTTCAAATAGTTATGACTATATGAATTATTATCTATTTCAAATCATTATGACCTTTTGTTTTGTAATAAAATAATTGTTTTAGTTCATATAAGCTTATTTGAAATAAAATAATACTAATTTATTAATATTCCAAAAAATTAATGAGAAAGAGAATTAAAAAATGAATCTTGTTACCAAACATGTTTGAATAGTTATGACTATCTAAACAATTATCTATTTTAAAACATTATGACATTTTGTTTTCTCATAAAACATCTGGTTCTACTAATGCAAGCTTATTTCGAATAAAATAATAAAAATTTATTAATATTTCAAAAATTAATGAGTAAATATTTAAAAATAAATATATTTTTTGAACACTTTCAAATAGTTATGACTATTTGAATAATTATCTATTTCAAATCGTTATGAACTTTTGTTTGGTCATAAACCAATTGTTTCTATTCATAAAAGCTTATTTGAAATAAAATAATAATAACTTATTAAAATTCCAAAAATTAATAAGTAAAAGATTTAAAAAATAAATTTGTTTATAGAGCAAGTTCAAATAGTTATGACTATTTGAACAATTATTTATTTCAAATCATTATAATCTTTTATTTTATTATAAAACAATTGTTTCTATTCATACAAATTTATTTGAAACAAAATAATAGTAAGTTATTAATATTCTAAAAATTAATAAGTTGGAGATTTAAAAAATAAATTTATTTACCGAACAAGCTCAAATAGTCACATCCATTTGAACTATGATCTATATCAAATTGTTATGACATTTTGTTTTGTGGCAAAACAATTGTTTCTATTCATACAAAATTATTTAGAATAAAATAATTCTAATTTATTAGTATTTCAAAAATTAATAAAAGATTTAAAAACGTAATCTATATATCAAACCAATTCAAATAATTATGATTTTGTTGAACAATTATCTATATTTATTTTTTCATAAAGCAATTTTTTTGTTCATGCAAGCTTATTTGGAGTAAAATATTGATAAATTAATAATATTCTAAAAATTAATAAGAGATTTAAAAAATAAATGTGTTTGCCAAACCAATTCAAATAGTTAAGAATATTAGAACAATTATTTATTTCAAATTATTTTGACCTTTTGCTTGTCATAAAATCATATTTTTAGTTCATACATGCTTATTCAAAATAAAATAATACTAATTTATTAGCATTTAGAAAATTAATAAACAACAAATTTTAAAAAATAAATTTGTCTTTGGAACAAGTTCAAATAGTTATGACTATTTGAACAATTATCTATTTAAAATAAATATGACCTTTTGTTTTATCATAAAACAATTGTTTCAATTCATAAAAGCTTATCTAGAATAAAATAATATTACTTTATTAATACTTCAAATTTTGATATATTAGAGATTTAAAAAAATACATTGAACTGGTTCAAATAATTATGGTCATTTGAATAATGATCTATTTCAAATCGCTACAAGCTTTTGTTTTTTCATAAAACAATTGTTTTTCATCATACAAGCCTATTTGGAATAAAATAATATTAATTTATTAAAATTTCAAAAATTAATAAGAAGGAGATTTAAAAAATAAATTTGTTAACTGAATCGGTTCCTATTTAGACAATTATCTATTTTAAATTGTTATAAGCTTTTGTTGTATTGTAAAATTATTGTTTTAGTTCATATAAACTTATTTGGAATAAAATAATACTAATTTAATAATATTCCAAAAACTAATAACTAAGAGAATTAAAAAATAAATCTTTTTGCTAAAGCAATTCAAACAATTAAGACTATATGAATAATTATCTCTTTGAAATCGTTATGACCATTTGTTTTATCTTAAAACAATGTTTCAGTTCATAGAAGCTTATTCAAATAAAATAATACTAATTTATTAATACTCTAAAAATTAATAAGTAAGTTATCTAACAAGTGAATCTGTTTATCGAATCAGTTCAAATAATTATGGCTATGTCAACAATTATCTATTTCAAATTGTTATTACCTTTTGTTTTGTCATATAACAATTGTGTTTGAACATTCAATTTTATTCGAAATAAAATAATCTAATTTATTAATCTTTCAAAAATTAATAAGTAAGAGATTTAAAAAATAAATTTATTTACTGATCTAGTTCAAATAGCAATAACTATTTGAACAATTCTAAACTTTAATATATTATAATCTTTTATTTGTCATAAAACAATTATTTTTATTCGTACAAGCTTATTTGAAATACAATAGTACTAATCGAATAATATTTCAAAAATTAATAACTAAGAGAATTAAAAAATAAAATTTGTTTGCCGAACTAGTTTAAATATTTAAGACTATATGAACAATTATCTATTTCAAATCGTTATGACCTTTTGTTTTGTCATAAAATAAGTTTTTTTTTTAATTCATAATAGCTTATTTGGAATAAAATAAAATGAAATTATTAATATTTCAGAAATTAATATGTAAGAGATTTAAAAAATAATTCTATTTACCTAACTAGTTCAAATAATTATGATTATTTGAACAACTATCTATTTCAAATCATTATGACATTTTGTTTTGTCATAAAACAAATGTTTTTGTTCATATAAGTTTGTTCGGAATAAAGTAATACTAATCTATTAATATTTCAAATATTAATAAGAGATTTAAAAAATAAATTTATTTATCAAACTAGTTTAAATAGTTTTGACTATTTGAGCAATTATTTATTTTAAATCCTTACGACTTTTTATTCTGTTATAAAACAATTGTTCATATATGCTTATTCGGATTAAATAATACTAATTTATTAATATTTCAGCAATTGATAAGTAAAATTTAAAAAATAAATATGTTTACTAAACTAGATCAAATAATCATGATATTTTGAATAATTATCTATTTCAAATCATTATGACCTTTTGTTTTATCATAAAAGAAATGTTTCAATTCATATAAGCTTATTCAAAATAAAATAATGCTAATTTATTAGTAATCCAAAAATTAATAATAAAGAAATCTAAAAATATGAATATGTTTACTGAAAAAGTTTAAATAATTATGATTGTTTGAACAATTATCTATTTGAAATTGCTATAACCTTTTATTTTGTTATAAAATAATTTTATCTATTCGTACAATCTTATTTCAAATAATATAAATCAAATTTATTAATATTAAGCAGTTAAAAATGTAAAAGATTTAAAAAATAAATTTGTTCACCAAACAAGTTCAAATTGTTATGACTATTTATGCAATTATTTATTTCAACTTGTTATGCCTTTTTGTTTTGTAATAAAACAATTGTTTATATTCATACAAGTTTATTCAGATTAAAATAATATTAATTTATTAATATTTCGATAATTAATAAGTAAAAAATTTTAAAAAATAAATATGTTTACCAAACAAGTTCAAATAATCATGACTATTTGAATAATTATTTATTTTAAGTCATTGTGACCTTTTCTTTTGTAATAAAACAATTGTTTCAGTTCATATAAGTTTATTTGAAGTAAAATATTATTAATTTATTAATATTCCAAAAATTAATGACTAAGTGAGCTAAAAAAAAATCTGTCTATTGAATAAGTTCAAATAGTTTTGATTATTTGAACAATTATCTATTTTAAAATATTATGACCTTTCGTTTTGCCACAAAACAATTGGTTTTGTTCATGCAAGCTTATTTTGAATAAAATAATTTAAATTTATTAATATTCTAGAAACTAATAAGAAAAAAATGTTTTCTAAACACATTCAAATAGTTATGACTATTTAAACAATTATCTATTTCAAATTATATGATTTTTTGTCTTGTCATAAACTAATTGTTTTTGTTCATAAAAACTTATTCAGAATAAAAATAATACTAATTTATTAAAATTCTAAAAATTAGTAAGTAAAAGATTTAAAAAGTAAATATGTTTAACGAGAGTTCAAATAGTTATGACTATTTGAACAATTATTTATTTCAAATTGTTATGATCTTTTCTTTTGTCATAAAATAATTGTTTCTATTCATACAAGTTTATTTGAAACAAAATAATATTAATTTATTAATATTGTAAAAATTAATAAGTTGAAGATTTGAAAAATAAATATATTTGCTGAACAAGTTCAAATAGCCATGTCCATTTGAACTATAATCTATTTCAAATTATTGTGACATTTTATTTTGTTGTAAAACAATTGTTTTATTCTTACAAAATTATTCAAAATAAAATAATATTAATTTATTAATATTTCAAAAATTAATAAGAGATTTAAAAACTAAATCTTTCTACCAAACGATTTTAAATAGTTTTGACTATTTTAATAATTATTTATCTCAAATAGTATGATCTTTGTTTTGTCATAAAACATTTATTTCTATTCATGCAAGCTTGTTCAAAGTAAAATAATACTAAACTAATAATATTATAAAAATTAATAAGTAAGAGATTTAAAAATAAATGTTTTTGCTGAACCAGTTATAATAGTTAAGACTATTAGAATAATTATCTATTTCAAAACGTTCTGACTTTTTTTTGTCATAAAATTTTTTTTTCAGTTCATACAAGCTAATTTGAAATAAAATAATATAATTTTATTAACATTCAAAAAATTAATAAGCAAGAAATTTTAAAAAATAAATCTATTAATCAAACAAGTTCAAATAGTTATGACTATTTGAACAATTATCTATTTAAAATCATTATGACCTTTTGTTTTATAATAAAACAATTGTTTTAGTTCAATTAAACTTAGCCAAAATAAAATAATATTACTTTATTACTATTTCAAAAATTAAGAAGTTGGAGATTTAAAAAATAAATCAGTTTCTCGAATCAGTTCAAATAATTATAGCCATTTGAACAATTATCTATTTTAAATCATTATGAACTTTTGTTTTGTTATAAAACAATTATTTTTCATCATAGAAGTTTATTTAGAATAAAATAATACTAATTTATTGATATTTCAAAAATTAATAAGTAGGAGAATTAAAAAATAAATATAGTTATCGAACTAGTTTAAATAGTTATTATTATTTGAATAATTATATATTTCAAATCGTTATAATCTTTTGGTTTGTCATAAAACAATTATTTATGTTCATACAAGCTTATTTGGAATAAAATAATACTAATCTAATAATATTATGAAAATCAATAACTAAGAGATTTAAAAAATAAATTTGTTTGTTGAACCAATTCAAATAGTTAAGGCTATATGAGTAATTATCTATTTTGATCCGTTATGACCTTTTGTTTTGTCATAAAACAAATATTTGTGCTCATATAAGTTTGTTCTAAATAAAATAATATTAATTTATTAATATTTTAAAAATTAATAAGAGATTTGAAAAAAAAAAATCTATTTACCAAACCAATTCAAGTAGTTATAACAATTTGAATAATTATTTATTTCAAATCATTATGACCATTTGTTTTGTCATAAAACAATTGTTTCTATTGATGTAGACACCCAATTTAGTCTAGGCCCAAATCAATTGGGCCTAATCCAAATGGGTAGGCCCGTTTTATTTTTTATTCTGGTATTTTTATTTTTTGTATCTTATTTATTTATTTATTGTTACTATTTATTAATATATATATTTTAGTATTTATCTGTTAATATATATACTTTATTATTATTTATCTATTATTATTATTATTTATCTATTAATTAATATATTATCCTTATTATTATTTTATTTTATTTTATTATTTTTTATATTTTTTCTTTTCTTCTTTTCTTTACTCGATTGGAGTTGGATTAGGATAGAAACTTGAGTTTTACCGTGAATTTCGAATTCAATCAGAATCCAGATTGGATTCAAATATTGAATCCCAATCCAAAAGGGAATAAGGATTGATCAAAAACTCTTCTGATCAATCCCTATAAATAGTGGCTGGAACAGAACAGAAGACACAGAAAAGAAACATAAGCTAAAAAGGGTTTTTAGTGCATTAGAATAGCTCCAGGAATCGATGGGAATTTTTAGAGAAATTTTTACGAATTTTTTCTGGAAATTTTTCAAAAATTTCCAGATTTCGATTGAATTTTTCAACAAAGTTTGAATTTTTTGACGACTTTTTTGACCAAGTTTGAAATTTTCGACCAGATACCCAGTTTTCGGTGACTATTTCCAGAAATCGATCATATTTTTGATGAACTTTTGGTGAAAAACTCAAATTTCAATGAAATTTTCTAGAATCCGACGAGATTTAACTGGAGTTCTTCGTCGGTTTAGAGAGATGGGACAAGAAAAGAAGGGAAGAGAGAGAAGAGGAGAAGGGAATTCTGAGAAAAAAATCAACCTTCAGCCTTATATACCCTCCCTAAAATGACATCGTTTTTACGTTAGTAAACCCACAGGATCCGCACGTTTTGCCAAAATCTGACCCAACCCGAGCGCGAACCCACTTTCGACCCATGTGCGAACCGCGTCTCCGAACCGTTTCTCAAGCGAGTCGACCCCTCGAGCCGCATCTTCGAGCCATTTTTTTCCTCAAGCCGAGCCGAGCCGAGCCACTAAACCGAGCCATTCCCATGTTTTTTTTTTCTTTTTTCTTTTTCATTTTTTATTAATTTATTATTATTATTATTATTATTTATTGATTAGATTAGAATTGTTTAATACATTTTATTTTATTTTTCTTTATTTTTATTTTTATTTTATTTTATTTTCTTTAAATAAAATTCAAAAAAAATATTTTTGAGGAAAAGTAGAAAGTATCAATTTTCCTTGAAAATAAGCTTTCTAAAAAATATTTTTGAGGAAAAATTGAAAGTATCAATTTTCCTTGAAAATAAGCTTTCTAAAAAAAAATATTTTTGGGGAAAAGTTGAAAGTATCAATTTTTCTTAAAATAAGTTTTCAAAAATCTTTTTTTTGCGAAAAAGTTGAAAGTATCAATTTTTCCTGTATAAAAGCAATCATTTTTTTCTTTTTATTTTCTTGAATTTTCTTTAATTCTAAATAACCCGACAATGGACCCTCTGTAAGTGAAACGGTAGTTTTCTTGTATACTCTTGAGGTGAGGGAATTTTCTCAATTTTTTGCTAAAAGTATTAGAGTCAATTGAGAATAATTTCCAATAATTAATTACTTGTTAAATTTTTAAGGCTTATTAGATAACACAAAATTAAGCTGGTACCATCTTTCAATGGGCGTTGTGAGGGTGCTATAACCTTCTTCACACATAACCGAACCCCCGAACCCTGTTCTGGTTAGTAGACCCGAACCTATTCTTTTAGGGACCCTTAAACTTAGGTGTTCCCTAAAAGGATAGATTCTTTAGGTGGCCAATCGCACCTAGATAAAAAAGATTAGTGGCGACTCTTTAAGTCAATGTCTAGCGATAGATCCCCGGATCTAGACGTTATGACAATTGATACAGTCTTATTTGGAATAAAGTAATGCTAATTTATTGATATTCAAAAAATTAATAAGTAACGAATTTAAAAAATGAATTTATTGGCCTGACCAATACAAATAGTTAAACAAATTTATTTTTTAAATCTCTTAGTTATTAATAGTCAAAATATTATTAGATTAGTATTATTTTATTATAAATAAGCTTGTATGAATAGAAATAATTATTTTATGAAAAGACAAAAGGTTATAACAAATTGAAATATATAATTGTTCAAATAGTTATAATTATTTAAATTCGTTCGATAAGTAATAT
Source organism: Durio zibethinus (assembly GCF_047325235.1). Classification (NCBI taxonomy): domain Eukaryota; kingdom Viridiplantae; phylum Streptophyta; class Magnoliopsida; order Malvales; family Malvaceae; genus Durio; species Durio zibethinus. The sequence goes on along the minus strand of NC_143164.1, from coordinate 702,667 downwards.
TATTTTTTAAACCTCTATAAAATTTTGAAATATTAATAATTTTATTTTATTTTATTGCGAGTAAACTTGGATGAGTTGAAATAATTGTTTTATAACAAAACAAAAGGTTATAACAATTTGAAATAATAAATAATTATTCATATAGTTTTAACTATTTGAACTGATTCAAGAAACGAATTTATTTTTTAAATCTCTTAGTTATGAATTTTTAGAATGTTATTAATTTAGTATTATTTTATTTTGAATAAATTTATATGAACAGAAATAATTATTTTATGACAGAATAAAAAGTTATAACAATTTAAAATAAATAATTATTCAAATAGTCATAACTATTTGAACTTATTCAGTAAACATATTTATTTTTTGAATCTCATACTAATTCTTGAAATATTAATAAATTAGTATTGTTTTATTTCAAATAAGCTTGTATGTTCAAAAATTATTGTTTTATGACAAAATGAAAAGTACTAACAATTTTATTTCAAATAAGCTTGCATGTTGAAAAACAATTTTTTTATAACAAAATGAAAGGTAATAACGATTTGAAATAAATAAATGTTTAAATATCCATAATTATTTAAACCGATTCAGTAAACTAATTTATTTTTTAAATCTCTTGTTAGTTTTCAAAATATTAATAAAGTAGTATTATTTTATTTTGGATAAACTTTTGTGAACTGAAACAATTGTTTTATGACAAAACAAAAGTTCATAATGGTTTTAAATAGATAATTATTCAAATAGTTATAGCTATTTGAACTTGTTCAGTAAATAGATTTATTTTTTCAAATCTCTTGCTTATTAATTTTTTTAAAGTTAATAAATTAGTATTATTTTCTTTCAAATAGCTTGTATGAACTGAAACAATTATTTTGTGACTAAACAAAAGTTAAAATGATTTGAAATAGATAATTATTCTAATAATCTTAACTATTTAAATTGATTCGGCAAACATATTTATTTTTTAAATCTCTTACTTACTAATTTTCAAAATATTATTAAATTAGTTTTATTTTTACCCAAATCAGCTTATATGATCGGAAACAATTGTTTTATGACAAAATAAAGATCATAATGATTTGAGATTGATATTTGTTCAAATAGTCATAACTACTAGAATTGTTTTAGAAAATAGCTTTAGTTTTTAAATATCTTGCTTAATAATTTTTGAAATATTAAAAAGTAGTATTATTTTATTTCGATAAGTTTTTATTAACTGAAACAATTGTTTTGTGACAAAATAAAAGGTTAAAATAATTTTAAATAAATAATTGTTCAAATAGTCATATCTAATTGAAATTGTTCAGTAAACAAAATTTTTTTTTAAATCTCTTGCTTATTAATTTTTCAAATGTTAATAAATTAGTATTATTTTATTCCAAATAAGCTTGTATGAACTGAAATAATTATTTTATGACTAAACAAAAGGTTAGAATGATTTGAAATCGATAATTGTTCTAATAGTCTTAACTGTTTGAACTAGTTCGACAAACATATTTATTTTTTAAATTTCTTACTTATTAATTTTTAGAATATTATTAAATTAGTATCTTTTTAATCAAATACGCTTATGTGAAAAGAAACAATTGTTGTGTGACAAAATAAAGATCATTATGATTTGCGATAGATAATTGTTCAAATAGTCATAACTATTTGAACCGATTCGGTAAATAGATTTAGTTTTTAAATCTCTTATTAATTTTCAAAATACTAATAAGTCAATATTATTTTATTTGAATAATTCTGTATGCACAGAAACAATTGTTTTACTACAAAACAAAAGGTCATAACGATTTGAAATAGATAATTGTTCAAATGAACATGACTATTTGAACTTGTTTGGTAAACAAATTTATTTTGCAAATCTCCTACCTATTAATTTGCAAAATCTTAATAAAATAGTATTATTTTATTTCGAATAAACTTGTATGATTATGATAAAACAAAAGATCATGACTATTTGAAATAAAAAATTGCTCAAACAATCATAACTATTTGAGCTTACTCAGTAAACAGATTTACTTTTTAAATCTTTTACTTATTAATTTTTGGAATATTAATAAATTAGTATTAGTTTATTTCGAATAAGCTTGTATGGATAGAAACAATTGGTTTACCACAAAACAAAAGTCATAACTATTTGAAATAGATGATTGTTCAAATAGTTAAAACTATTTGAATGTGTTCGAAAAAAAATTATTTTTAAAATTTTTACTTATTAAATTTTGGAATATTAATAAATTTAATTATTTTATTCAAAATAAGCCTGTATGAATAGAAACGATTATTTTATGACAAAACAAAAGGTTATAAGAAATTGAAATAGATCATTGTTCAAATAGTCATAATTATTTGAACTTGTTTAGTGAACAGATTCATTTTTTTTAAATCTCTTACTCATTAATTTTTAAAATATTAATAAATTAATGATATTTTATTCCGAATAAGCCTATATGAATTGATGCAATTGTTTTATGACAAAATAAAAGGTCATAACAATTTGAAATAGATAATTATTCAAATAGTTATGACTCTTTAAACTTGTTCGATAAATATATTTATTTTAAAACTTTTACTTATTAATTTTTAAAATATTAATAAATTAATATTATTTTAATCCAAATAGGCTTGTATGAAGAATAACAATTGCGTCATGACAAAATA